>NW_026057584.1:12682450-12808730 GCF_023721935.1 Panthera uncia
TATATATATACTATATATATTATATATAACATATACACCTATATATAATATACTTACATAAGTCACTAGCATATATGAATTCAGTGACAGCATTAAGCAAAGTGTTTTCACATACAAAGTCCTCAATAAATTTTTATAGAGGAATAATTAAAATTTGAATGTTATCTTAGTGTCCTAATATAAAATAAGATAAAGTTAGTATAACTCAACAACATATAGATTGTTAATTATGTTAATCTTCTCTCTTTATTATAATAGTTCAAATTCTAAAGAGATTTTGAAAATGTTTCAGAGAGCATAAAATGGCATATTACACTAGCTTTAAATACACTAATTAAATATTTTACTTTGCCTTGAAATATTTTCTGAATCTCCAGATAAATTTAATTATCATACTCTGATTCATGATTGTTGAAAAGTCTCAGATTCTCTGAACCTTGCTATTAAAAAAATGCATTATTGACACCCTTGTGTCCACCAGCTTTGTGTTCTTGCTTCCAATTAATATCTTGTTTATGACTGCAAACTCTTGGCCTCTGCTTATCTGATACTCTCCCCTTTAAGTTGCTTACCAACACTCACCTTGACTGACTTATTCCTGGAGGTGCCCTGGATTATTAATTATTGGTTAATGTATCCATATCTTTACCTCCACCTAGATTGCTGGGCTTTTATTTTGCACTTAATTGCCTCCTTCAATGCATGGCCAAATGAGATACAACTTAGCTATTGTGAAATTTGCCAAGGTTTTTACGTCCTTGGTTTATTTTATAACTAACGCATTTTGGCTTGAAAACATCAAGTCCCACTCTTTTAACATATCAACCTGGTGTATGTTTGAATGTCTTTATTTCCTGCTACCAGGATGCTGGTTTCTGTCAATTAGGTCTCGCTAGGGAGTCCAGTGATCAATATTGACTCTGTAGCATAAATCAAAGATATTGTTTATAAGAACATTGTCTTCTCTGGAGGTGATTTTGCCTTTAAGGAAAACAGTCTGACTGCAGGCCAGGCTTTGTTTATTGTGTAAAAAGTAACCATAGTCCACAGCTTTTACAGTTCAGCAGGCTGAGGAAATATCTCCTGTAAGTTATCTGCTGTTATATTGCATCATGCCCACTTCTGCTCTGAGGCTACTCTAAAAAATTTTCAGTTATAACCCGATGCTAAAACAGGAGGGGGCATATTTCACTATAAGAGGACTTTAAAAGTCAACAAATTAATTTGCTTTTCCCTTCCAGCTGTGCAATTCACCCCCCCCCCCCACTCCAGCTCTGAGCTGTAATTAAGTACATGCTTTTATAATAAAACTAATCTTTTCCTGGTGCTTCCCCAGCTGCAAATTCTGACCCAGATTCCTATTATGAATCATGACTGTCACATGGGCTTGAAATAGGCTTCATTTCCCTCTGCCCTCCCCCAGCTGCTGGAGATTCTCACCCCTGGATTTAGCGCCAACCTTATTACACAACTGGAGAGAGGATTTAACTTATATGAGCTCTTTGAAATCCTTGCGTTGTTTTTGTTTACAGAAGGGGACATCATCTAAGCATCCGGTAATGACAACTAGGGAAAAAGACACACTCATTTAACATTATAGAATAAGACTAAAACCAGCCACCGAGGTTACCTGGGTGCATAATTGATTAAATATTTTTTTATTAAATATTTTTGAAGTGAAAGTAGATATCTCTGATAAGAAATAAGCTAAGGAGAAGAAACATCTAAGAAGAAATGCGGAGAAGACCTATATTCATGAATTGTGCCTAATTTTGAAGAGTTTCAAGCTCATCCTGAATGTGTGTTATCCCTCCATCCCCATTAGAATTGTCCCTTACTTTCAAGTCACCATGAAGTCCCCATCATCTCACTGTAACAGCCTTCTAACTGGCCTCCACGCTCCCAATCCTGACCTTCTCTGAGCCATTATTCATAGTCCGAGGGCTCTTTGAAGCATGCAAATCAAATCAAATCAAATCAAATACAATCATAATTCTATTCCTAAGGCTCTCTGCTGGTTTCTCATCATAGTCTATGTGATCTCACAATTTGTGAGAGGACTATAGCTCTCCATCAAAAATTTGGTTTTCTGGGGCACCTGGGTAGCTCAGTCAGTTGAACGTCCTACTTCAGCTCAGATCATGATCTCATGATTTGTGAGTTTGAACCCCACATGGGGCTCTATTTTGACAGCTCGCAGCCTGGAGCCTGCTTCGGTTTCTGTGCCTCCCGCTCTCTCTGCCCCTCCCCTGCTCACACTCTCTCTGTCTGTCTGTCTCCAAAATAAATCAACATTAAAAAAATTTTTTTTTAAATTGCTTTTCCATTCTTCATGGCAAATAGATAGGCTACTTTCCAGTCTCTCTTCTGGTTATGGAGACTGAGGGTAACCGTGCGACAGAGTATGAACCAATAGCATACCAGAAGAAGTGATGTATGTGACTCCCAGGCCAGGAATGCAAAAGATCCAGTCTGCCATTCTCTGTGTTCTTTTCCTTCTGCAGAGTAGAAGGATCATGCAGAGCAAGCTTGGAAGCCAAGTGTTGAATATGGCAGAATTGGCATCAGTCCATGTCTCTGAATGACTTCATGGAGACCTTTCTCTATACTATAACCCCACTGGATTGTTCCATAACTGTAAAGCCACTAAATTTGTGTTTACTTTTAACAATCATTAGCACTACCCTAACCAACTAACACAACTCTTCATGTAATGTATCCACCTACTTACTCTCATAGCACAAATTCTACTCCTCTGCATAGTACTCATCACTCTGATGTGTGCCCTACTTATTTAACGCATCTGTTTCCTTTTTGGACTCCCCCAAACAAAATGTGAGCTCCACGACAAAAGCATCATTTTTTATATCCTTTTAACAGATATGTCTATTTGTGTTTTTTACTATTTTTTTATCTGGGTCATTTGTCTTTTTATTGTTGGGTTTTAAGAGTTCTTTATATATTCTGGATGCTAGACCATTACAAGACTTACGGCTTGCAAATATTTTCTCACCTTCCATGATTTGTCTCTTTACTTATGTGATAATGTCCTCTGATTCACAAAGGGTTTTAATAAGGTGGAGTCCAATTTGTTTTTCGTTGTTTGCGTGATTTTGGTGTCATATTTAAGAAACCGTTGTCTAATCCATGTCATGAAGATATACACCTATGTTTTCTTCTCAGAACTTGGAGTTTTAAAAGTTACACTTAAGCATTGGATCAATTTTGGGTTGATTTTGTTTATAGGTGAGGTAGTGGACCCAAATTCATTCTTAAGCTTGTAGACAGCTTGTTGCCCTAGTCCTATTTGTTGAAAAAAACTATTCTTTTTCCATAGAATTGTTTTAGTATCTGTTATAGGTTGACTTGTGTCTCCTTCATAAAGGATGTATTGAAATCCCGATCCCAGTACCTCAGCATGTGATCTTATGTAAATATAGGGTTGCATATGTAATTAAGATGAGGTCAGATTGGGATAGGGTGGGTCCTGAATCCTACATAATGGATGTCCTTATAAGAAGATGGCCCTCTGTGTGAAGACAGAGACACACAGGGAAAATGTCATGTGATGATGAAAGCAGAGATTGGAGTCAGGAAACTGCAACCCAAGGAACACCAAAGATGACAAGAAAAACCAACAAAAGCTAAGAAGAAGAGGCAGAAAAGCTTTCAGAAAGATCATGGCCCTGTTGATACCTTGATTTCAGACTTCTAGCCCCTAAAACGGAGACAATGAGCTTAATTGTTTTAAGCCACCCAGTTTGTGGTACTTTGTAATGGAAGCTCTAAAAAACTGATACAGCACCCTTACAAAAGTTAATTGACTATAAATGAAGGGATTCGTTTCTGAAGTTTCAATTCTGCTGTATTGACCTATATGTCAATCCTTTTGTAAGTATCACAATGTTTTCATTACTGTAGTTTTGTAATAGGTTCTGAAATCAGGAAGCATGTGTTCTCTAAATTTGTTCATCTTTTTCAAGATTATGTTGACCAGTCTTTGTTGCTATTTCAGTAAAATTTAGGATAAGCTTGTTTATTTCTTTTAAAAAGGCAGTTAGAATTTTATTTTATTTTATTTTATTTTATTTTATTTTATTTTTAAGGCACTGAGAATTTTATTGAATCTGCAGATCAATTTGAAGAGTATTGCCATTATAACAATTATGCCTTCCAATCCATGAAGATTAATGTCTTCTCTCTTATTTCCTTTTATTTAATTTTTTAAATTACTTTCCACAATATTTTGTAGTTTGCAGTGTACAAGTCCTGTACTTCCTGGTTAAATTTATTCCTAAGTGGTTTATTTTGCTTGATGCTGTTATAAATGGAATTAATTTGATTTTACATTTAGATTGTTCAATGTAATGTATAGAAATACAACTGATTTTTACATATTGATCTTGTATTCTGCAACACTGCTGAACTCATTTACTAATTCTACCATCTTTGAGTGTGTGGATTCTTTAGGATACACACACACACACACACACACACACACACGATATGATTTTCAAATGTTAAGCCAGTCATGCATACCTGAGATAAATGCCATTTGGTCATGGTACATAATCCTTTTTTCTTTTTTTGTATAATTCTTTTTATATGTCGCTGGATTTAATTTGCTGATATTTCACTGAGGTTTTTTGCATTTATATTCAAAGATGTTGGTCAGCAGTTTTCTTCTATTGTTATGTGTTTGGATTTGGTATCAAGGTAATACTGACCTCATAAAATCAGTTAGGAAAATTTCACTTCTTTTCCAGTTTTTAAAAGAATTTTAAAAAATTTTAGAAATTCCTTATGAAGGATTCACATTAATTCTCCTTTCAACATTTGATATAATACGTCTGTAAAGCCAACCTGGTTTTGGGTGTTTCTTTGTGAGAGGTTGATTGTTATCATCATTATCATCATTTCAATTTCTTTATTTGTTATAAGCTTATTTATTGTTTTAATTTTTTTTTGCTTTTAGAAATCAGTTTTGATCATTTGAGTCTCCTAAGAATTTGTGCAATTCATCTAGGTTATCTAGATTCTTAACCTATTATTACTCATAATATTCCCTTAAAGCCTTTCTTATCTGTATAATGTCAGCTGTAACATCTCCTATCGCATTTCTGATTTTAGCAATTTGAGTCTTCTTCCTTTCTTTCCTTGGCAAATATCAGTAAAAGATTGTCAATTTTGTTGATCTTTTCATAGAGCCAAATTTTAGTTGTATTGATTCTCTTTATTGTTTTTCTATTTCTAATTTTTTTATTTTCACTATAATCTCTATCATTTTCTTCCTTCTGCTTGTTTTGGTGTTATTTTCTTCTCTTTTTTTTTAGTTTTTTAAGGTGGAAGTTTTAAGTTATTGATTTGAGATTTTCTGCCTTTTTAATGTACACGTTTAGAGCTATAAATTTCTTTTTGAGCACCATTTGGCTGTATCCCATTAAGTTTTGGTATGTTTTATTTTTAGTTTTACTTATTGCAAAATACTTTCTCATTTCTCTTGTGTTTTCTTCATTGATCAATTAGTTATTTAGCAATGTGTTATTTAATTTCTACATTTTTACACTTTTCCTAAATACCCTTCTGTTAGTGATTTCTAATTTCATTTCATTATGGTTGGAGAACATGCTCTGTATAATTTCAATTCTTTTACATTTGTCTAACTTATTTTACAGTCTAACCTAAGATCTATCCCAGAGAAGGTCCATGTGCAATTAAAATGTATAAAAATTATGGTTTTATTGGGTAAAGTGTCCTGTAGATATCTGTTATGTCTACTGTTGTATAGTATTGTTCAAGTTTTCTACTTCTTTGTTGATCTTTTGTCTTGTTCTATCCATTATTGAAGTCAGCTGATACTGTTGAAAATCTATTTTTCCCTTTAATTCATTCAATTTTGCTTCAAATATTTTTGGGCTTTGTTGTCATGTGCATATGTTTATAATAGTTACATCTTCTTGATAGATTCACCTTTCATCAGTATAAAGTGTCCTTCTTTGCCTCTGGTAACAATTTATGTCTTAAAGTCCATTTTGTATAATATTGCTATATCCATCCCAACTCTTTTGGTTATTATTTACATGGTGTATCTACTAATATTTTTACATTCAACCTATCTGTGTATTTGAATCTAAAGTGAATCTTTTGTATATAACACATAATTGAATATTTTTTATCCATTCTGCCTTTTACTTTAATAATTAATTTAATAACTTCTACCTTTTAATTAAAGAAATTAAGCCACTTACATTTAATGTAATTATTGATAAAATGTAATTTACTTCAAACATTTTGTTATTTTCTATGTGTTTCAGGTCATAATTACTCCATTACTACCTTACTTTGTGTTAAATATATATTTTCTAGGGTGCCGTTTTTTTCTTATAGTTTCTTTTACTATATATTTTTGAGTTATTAGTGGTTGTCCTGGGGATTATCATTAACATCTGGATTAATACCAATTTACTTTTAATAGCATACAAGAATTTTGGTCCTGTACAGCTCTATCCCCCCACCTTTATGCTATGATTATCACAACTAAATCCTTACATGTTGTGTGGCCAGTAACTTAGATTTACAATTATTGCATTATGCAACTGTCATTTAAATCAAATAGTGGAGAAAAAACACAATAGTAGAGCTACAAACACAAGTACATTTTATACTGCCTTTATATTTACTTGTATTTACCAGCACTTCTTATTTCTTTATGTGTACTTGTGTTACTGTCTAGTGTCCTTTTATTTGAACCTCAAGGTCAGTCAGAGGTGACATCTTGGGGCCTCTCCTGTCTTTTGTGAGCATGCACACAACAGCATGCAGCCTGTGAAAGTGGACTGCTTTCTAGGTTTCCAGACACAAGCATTTTAAATCCCCTATGGACATCTCGTTTGACAGCTTTTTATTTTAAGCTTTTTGGCTAATCTATTATTTGCCCCAACTTTTATCCATAGTCTCAGACAGCTTTGATGTTAAAGCATTAGACAAATGCCTTGTCCATCAAGGCACTTAGAGCTGGGAGAGATCAAGTGAATTTGAATTAAGACAAGCCTTTTGAGTGAGGGTTTCCAGGGAACCAGCAGACAGGTCCAATAATGACAACTGTTTAGGAATGAGGTCCATTCTATCTCAAGTACCAAGAGTATGGGATGTTATTTTTCAAGGCTACGGCTGAGCTGGTGAGAAGGGGATGGGACTAAGGTAGATTAAAATACTATAGGTCTTGCTGTTCTGACTGAGATTCAGCAGTTTATCTTGACTAAATGCTTCCCTAGTTGCTAGAAGCCTTTGGTTAATTCCCAGAGCTCTGGGGGGAGAAAAACAATGTAGCAAATTTTGTCAGGTATTTGCTTTTATGGAGAGATGAATTCTTGGAAGTCCTTACTTCCCCATTTCTGATGACATTCTATGTTTTATGGCACATAATCATATTATATTGGCTGTAATCACTAATAATGTAAGGGATCATCAATGTGATAAAAATAGGTGTTTTCATTATATGTATAAAGGTAGCTGTCCCAAATTATTGTATTTGATCAAAAGTTATATATATATGTATATACATATATATGTATATATATATACATATAACATATATATACATATATATACATATATATGTATATATTCTATATATGTATATACATATATACGATATATATGATATATATATATATATATATATATCGGTTTCTAAGGCTCAACTTCAGTGTTTATATACAACCAGTTTTTTTTTTGCAACCAATTTTTTTACATAAATATTGAAAATTGTTTAGCACTGCTTACTAGTTTATGAGTTAAGGCACAAATTAGGGATATCTATTTGAAAATATTTTGAAAATATCAAAAGGACATTAGGAAGGCTTTAGCTACAAGTAATTTGGACCTCAAAGCTCATGTTATGACAATGATTGAAAAGTTTTCGGATTTTAATCACAATTAAGCACTTTTCCTTTAAACCAAACTCACATTGTCAAGAAAGCATCATAGAATAGAAACTATCGCTAATACTTTATTTAGGGACAAAATAAGGTTAGAAGTAACTGGGGAATGAGGAGGAAAAGAACATAAACCTAAAATTATATGCAGCTATGTTACTTATCATTACCTAATCTTTTAATTTTGTTATTTGAGTAGTAAATTGTATCTTTCAGCAGCTTTTAATTTTTCTCAGAGAAGAGTGTTCTGAATGGCTAACCACAAAACAGATTGCTTGCTCTGAGAAAGACATAATATGAGCTGAGCTGCTAATGGAGAGCAATGTTTAGATATGTGGACACAAAAGGGAATTAACAGGTCTACAAGCAGAGGTTATAACCTATCATGATTTTCTTTCATCTCCATTGTCCTAGTATCCCCTATGACTTCATGGTCTTAGGACAATGCATCAGGTCCATTTCTTCTCTATGTAAATATCCATTTGCAAAATAATATATCTTTTCGGGTGCCTGGGTGGCTCAGTCGATTGAGTGTCCGACTTCGGCTCAGGTCATGATATGCAGTTTGTGAGTTCAAGCCCTGCGTCCAGCTCCGTGCTGACAGCTCAGAGCCTGGAGCCTGCTTCAGATTCTGTGTCTCCCTCTCTCTCTGCCCCTCCCCTGCTCATGCTGTCTCTTTCTGTCTCTCAATAATAAATAAACATTAAAAAATTAAAAGAAAAATAATATATCTTTTATCTTATGATGAAGGAGAATAATGGCTCTCTGTTCCAGAGGGAAGAAGAGGCTTGCAATTTTCAAGTGACATTTTTTTTTCAAATATCAAAATCTCTCTCTCAGATGGATTCAGTCACTCAGCAACTAAACTGTCATACTGTGAGGCTTCTCCTTCCCATCCCACTAAAAGCTAAATTAATATATCCTGTCCCTGTCTTGTCATGGAACTGTGGAAATACCACTATTATAGCTTAGTCTACATTGTATTCTGGCGCATGTATGTGTATCTCCTCAGTTAAATATTAACTTCCTACAAAGTAGGAATAAACCATTATTTATCTCTTGTTTCTAACTCTAAGTGAATTTTCATGAATACCATGAAATGAATGGAATTTGCTTAAAGAAAGTACTATAGATACTTATGTAAAACTATGTAGTAGAAGAAGGTTCTTCTAAGGAAAACACATTCGAGCTGATTCCAGAAGCATACGATTAAATCAGACAGATAAAGCTGAAGTAAGAAAGCAGGGTCTGGATAAGAAATTGCAGGATGAAGAAACTGCCTATAGAGTAGACTTGAAAGGAAGTAAATGAGTTAGTTGCATGGCCAATGTGAGTGTGGCTTTGCTCACAAAAAGAGTAGGAAAAATTGTACAGGCTCAGCAGTATAATCATGCAGGACTCTAAAACCATGATAAGTGGTTTTATTCCAGGTACTTGATTCAAAGTGGTGATTGAAGGCTGTAAGCAAGGGGTGCAATAGTCTAATTTTCCCTTTAAAACAATCGTCAGGATGTGAAGTGAAAAGATATTAGAAAGTTTTACACACCTCACAATCAAGGAGACCTGTCAGGAGGCTCAGGCAGAAGTCCTAGTATGGGTGTATGAATGTTCAGACTAGGAAGGGCAATGGACTTGGAGGAAGGTGGATATACGTGGGATGGATTCATAGGTAGACTGAGTAAGCTAAACCTGTTAATCAGTGAATGGGTGTTTCAGGTAAGAGAATGGATGTGTTAAAATTGACTCTTGGATGTTGGGTTTGAACACCTGAGCAGCAATACATAATGAGATGAGGAAGGACAGGCAAGGAACAAAAATGGAGAAATAGAGCAATTCTTCGCTCTAGACGACGTTAAGTCTGAGATGGAAAGGAAATGTACAACGTTCAAATTTGGATGTTCAGAAAGGAGGATTACATTTGGGAAGCATCAGAATACGGATGTTATTAAAATCTATGGAGCTGGAACGAGATTAAAGTGAGACTAGAAGAAGGCCCATTTGCAAGACCTGAGGCACTTCAACATTTAGAAAGTAGGTTAGAGGAAAAGGCCAATGAGGTGGAGAAAACCTCAAAGGAGGATAATGTTATAGCAGCCAAAAGAAGAGAGGTTTTCAAGACACCATTTTATTTATTCACTAATTCACAGTGTAGAACTAAGCTTTGGGTCTGGTGCCAGCCTGCCTAGGTTCGCTCCACTTGTCACCTCTTTGTGCCTCAATACCTTTCCCACAGGTTTTTGTCAAGGTGAAATTAATCAATGCACCGGGAGTACCTAGGACAACATTAAACGAATGTTTGTTGCCATTTTTACTGCTTTTCTTTCACTGAAAAAGTCTATTGTAATAGAGGTTTGGAAAATAGAAATTGAGACCATTAGGTGATGGGAATTATCCGGTAAATTTGAGAAGAGAAGTAGCTGTAGAAGACAAAAGAGACTGGCTAATAAGCCATTGCCAACCATTCTCTCCCCCACCTTTTTTTCTACTGAGTCTGGGAAGCTCTATTTTTAGTTACCAAGCGTCTATTGCAACCAGAGATATCTACAGGTTACATTTTGGTATGGTTGAATTTAGGTGTTACCTAATGTAAAGTCTGGCTCATGTCCAATCATTGTAAAGTAAAGCATGTCAGACAACAATCCTGCTTATACACATACGAGTCTTAAATAATATTTTTATGGCCATATCTTTACATAGTAAAAGACAGTCAATGACTATCAGACCGTCAAAGGATACCAACAATATGAAAAAGAAGGACAAAATAAATGGCAAAGTAAATAGTGATACATCAAGGAACAGAAAATAAATTACAAAAATTTCTTACTTGTGTTGCCAGATTCAAGGAGATATTGTATTGATTGATAACACAGGAAGGGTGAACTATGAAAAATAAGCAAAGAACAAAAATAAGTTCTTTGAAGTGATACTGACATTTTCATTAAAAAAAAATCAAAGAAGCAGAAAATAATGCCAAAAGTATCTCCCAGAGTACAGAACAAAAACATAAAGGATTAAAACGTATATTTCTGAGATATACAACATCTCAAAAATTTTGTTCTTTCTTTCTGACTTCTTTAGGCAGAAAGGATATAAGGATATACTCTAAAAGCAAGAGGAGATTAAGAAAGAAGACATGGGAGCCATGAAATAGTGCTTCAGGGAAGCATCGAAGTGCCCTCCATATGAAAATGGAATAGGAAATTTGGAAAGGAACAAGTCAACATAGGAGTGTGAGAGTAGAACATTCTAGGAGGGAGAAATTGGGGAAATATGGGAAGTTGAAGGCAGATGGATTATGGAGCTCTTAGGAGAAATCTGAGAGTATTATCAAAATGATTGACGGTGTATAAAAATTATGAATCCATTCTGTCGACTCTAATAATGCACTGTTTTAAATAGCATGAGGTTGTGACCTTGGATCTTCTTGGCCCTACAATAAACACTATGGATAATCGCAATAATTATGGAATGGTTCTCAACTTTTAGAATCAACTTAAGATATATCACATAAAATCTAATTATGTTTACCAAACATAATGTAATAATGTAAACATTATCAGCCTTATGATATAAGAGTAAAGATGTTGTTGCAGCAATTAAAAGATGGAGGATGAGAAGAAATGGAAGATATGTTAAAGCCTTCATCTTATAAAAAAAACTGAATAAGTCTGATTCAACAAGAAAGAGAGAATTAATTTTATGCTTTAGTAAGAGAAGTGACGAATGGAAAAACCAACAATAATGTTTATACCTATACCAGAAAGGAAAGAGAGGCTAGTGGTATAAATTTCTAAATCTTAATCTATCATATTAGAAAGCAAGAGAGTACGTACTCACTTTAACATAAAATAAATGGAGCTCTACTTTTGTCGTTTATAGCTATAGAAAGGAAGGAAATGATAATAACCATTGAGAGTGTTTCCAGCCTCCTCTCCTCAGCACCCTAGAAGAGCTGAGATAGATACAATGTTTCTTTTTATTGTATGTCCTACTACCTTTTGAATTTTAATTATAAGCTTGCAGTCATGTGATATTTTTTTAAATCCAAAAAGGTACTATTTTGTACTTATAGGTAATTATGAGCGGGGGACATTTCATCTTACATACGTTCCCTGGATGGTCAACCTGTCCTCATCATTTGAGAACTTGTTTTTATATTTACTAAAATT
Source organism: Panthera uncia (assembly GCF_023721935.1). NCBI lineage: Eukaryota > Metazoa > Chordata > Mammalia > Carnivora > Felidae > Panthera > Panthera uncia. The sequence continues at coordinate 12,694,557 of NW_026057584.1, forward strand.
ATCTCTAAAATAGTGAAGTCAATAGTTGATCTTATATTAATTTAAATGTCGTAGGTGAATGTTATGCCCCTGTATATCCAGAAAGTTGACATTTTTCTTTTCCATATTTTCCAGCTTGAAATATATATTGTTATTATCAAGTATAATGGTAACGTTTTTAACAATTTCATCCTTTTTAGCATGAACTCAACTTGACATTTGTATAACATTGTGAAAATTTTCTGCTATCTTTTAAAACTCATCCTGGGTGTATTACACTGTTTGGGGGGATGCAAGCTGATGTAGCCACTCTGGAAAACCATATGGAGGTTCTTCAAAAAGTTAACAATAGGGCTATCCTATGATCCAACAATTAGATATTTACCCAAAGGATACAAAAATACGGATTCAAAGGGACACGTCCATTCCAATGTTTACAGCAGCATTAGCAACAACAGCCAAATTATGGAAAGAACCCAGATATCCAACAACTGATGAATGGATAAAGACATTGTGGTATATACATATGATGGAATATTAGCCACAAAAAGAGAATGCATCCTTTCTATTGTAATGATGTGGATGGAGTTAAGGTGTATTATGCTGAGTGAAATAAGTCAGTGAAAGACGAATACCATATAATTTCACTTATATGTGGAACTTGAGAAATGAAATAGATGAACATAGGGGGAAAGAGAGAGAGGAAGAGAGAGAAAATATTTTTGTCCATTCACAAAAAGTATTTTTCTATTACACATTACTATACACATGGTTGATGCCCCTATATTTTTACTTCTAGTTTCTTCTTTATGAACAGCAATGAACTATTGCTTAAATCCTATTGTCTGTGCTTCATTGTTATCTTTTTGTTCATTATTTTTATTTCTTTGTTCTTTCCTCTGAATGTGGAGAAGTATTAAAAGTCTTCCTCTGTGAACTCAATTCACTGACTGCATTGTTTTATTCTACTTACTGTTTCTTATGCTCATTGTAAGAACCTTTGTTTATTTTTTCTTCATAGTTTTTCTTTGATGAAAGTTTCACTTTTTAAATTTCCCTCCCTGTATCCTTTTCATTTTAGAAAAGACACAAACTAAGGCTCCTTGTACATAAAGTGTAACATTTAGCATTTATCTCGCTTAATGTGAATTTTGTTATATTCTTTAAAATTGAAATATCCAATTCCTTTAAACAGGTTACACTATTTTGTGTGTGTGTGTGTGTGTGTGTGTGTGTGTGTGAGACTCCACCAATAAAGATTTGTTCATGAAACACTGGAATCACTGATTCTGCTTGTATAAGTTGGGCAATTGCCAATGAGAACTTCACCTCCACACAAGTACCCAAACAAAGACTCATGGATTAATTGATTGTAATCAGGCAACCATATTACAACGGAAAGATTGAGGGTGTTAGTAGGAAGAACTGACCACCCACTTCGTGTTTATATTTTCAATATAACATTCCATTTTTAGAGTTATATCAAAATTTAAATGGTGACATTAAAAGGGTGGATACCATGTATCTATACCATGTAAACAATACAAGAAGAACCCGCCAAATGAATGTCTGACAAATACTTTAAGGCAAGAATAATTAATAGAAATAAAAGGTATATTTTATAATAAAACGGTTATCCAGCAAAATGTTTAGCAATTAAATGTATACACACATATAATCTAGACCAAAATACAGAAAGAAAAAAATTGACAAGCCTAAAAGTATAGAATCATCAAATTTTTAAAAATTGAGAGATTTTAGGGGCGCCTGGGTGGCGCAGTCGGTTAAGCGTCCGGCTTCAGCCAGGTCACGATCTCGCGGTCCGTGAGTTCGAGCCCCGCGTCGGGCTCTGGGCTGATGGCTCGGAGCCTGGAGCCTGTTTCCGATTCTGTGTCTCCCTCTCTCTCTGCCCCTGCCCCGTTCATGCTCTGTCTCTCTCTGTCCCAAAAATAAATAAAAAAAAAAACGTTGAAAAAAAAGAAAAAAAAAATTTAAAAAAAAAAATAAAAAAAAATAAAAAAAAAATTGAGAGATTTTAATAATCTTTCTTTAGTAATTGATAGAATAAGATGGAAAAGGTAGTAAGCGTGTAGATGATATGAACAACAGAGTTCCAGACTTGGCTTAATTAACATATAAAAGTACTGAACCCAATAGTTGCAAAATAATTTTTAAAAGAGGTGAAAATTAAATATTTAACAAAAATGAACACTCCTAGCAACACAGCTGGTCTCAACATGACATAGGATTTAAATAATGCATCGTCAATTCCTATATCAGAGCAGAATTAATCTGAAAATCAAAACAAAAAAATAACTTAAAAATCTCCATATCTTGGGAAATTAAGGAGCATATTTCTAAATAGAGAAATGTACTTCGTAAAATCAATTCCACCAAAAATTAGAAAATACATTGAACTTAATATGAATAAAACTAATATATATGTCAACAGGTGAGATGCAGCACAGTTGTGCTTATAGAGAAATTTTTGCCTTAAATTGGCTTATTAGATAAAAAGGAAGGCAAAAAATAATTATCTAAAAATCCTTTTCAAGAAATTATACTATTAACATTAAATTAAGTCCAAATAAAGTAGAAGGGAATGTAATATAAAGTGGAAAATAATGAAATAGAGATTAAGTACAATATAGTGAATCAACAAAACCAAAGCTTAGCACTTCAGAAAGACTAATATAATTGATATGATACTTATCATATTGAACATCAGAGAGAGAAGAGAGACACCTTAAGTAACCAAGACTAAAAAGAATAACATCACTACTAACACCACAGGCATTTAAAAGATATACAAAGTTATCATGATCAACTTTGAAGCAATAAAAATTAAAATCTAGACAAAATGGCCGATTTATAGAAAAACACAAATTACCAAGATTGGAAAGAATTCACCAGAATATTCTTCCAAACCCACCAAACGGAAAAAACAACAAACACATACAAATTCTTCCAAAGAATAGAAATAGATGGAATACTTTTTAATTCATTTTGTAAAGTCAGTACAAACTTGATAACAGTATTTAACATCTGAAGAATTTTCAAAACAGAAAATTACAGGAAAATCTCACTCAAAAGTATAGGTATAATATTCCATAATACAACATTATCAAAACAAATTCAACAAAAATTACATTATAGCACGACCACACTGAGTTTATAATTCATTACAATGATAGACAATTTTTTGAAATGATATCACCACAGTAGATAGTTTATCCCAAATCTTGTTCAATATTAATAAAGCAACCAGTAATTAACTAATAAACTATTAATAGGCTCTGAAGAAGACAAATCACATGATCATATCAGCTGATGCATAAAAAACACCTGAGAAATTTCAAAAGTCCATAAATGATTAAAAACACTTGGAAATCTAGGAATAGATAGGAACTTACTCAATTTGACAAAAGAGAACCCGTAAGAATCTATAGCTATCAATGTAATGGTGATAGACTAAATTCTTTTCCCTTCAGACTGGGAAAAAGGCAAGAATGATTACTTTGGTTATTCTTACTTGACATATTGCTAGAAGTTCTATCCAACACATTAAGGCAAGCAAAGGAAATAAAATGCATACAGAACATAAAAGAAGAAAAAAAATTTTCATATTTTAAATGACGTAATTGTCTAGGTAGAAAATCCTAATAATTTGCAAAACAAATAGGCAAATAGAAAATATTCCTAGAATAAGTGACTTCGGCAACAGTACAAGATACAAAAGAAACATACAAAACTCAATTGTATTTCCAATGCAACGAACACATTGACACCAAAACTGAAAATTCCATACCATTTATAGTTGCATAAAAATGTGATAATGTAAACCTATACAACTGCAAAACACTGATAATAATATCAAAGGAGATATAAATTAGTGGAGAGTCATATTGTGCCCACATATTGGAGGACTCCACATTGTACAGATGTCAGTTCTCACCTAATATGTTGTTTCATCTTTCTCTGTTTTCCTTTTATTCTAATTCTACAATTACACATATGTTAGAATATTTTATAGTGATCCACAGGTCCCTGACTGTATGTAAATTTTGCTTCATTATTTTTCTTTTTTTTTATTGGATAGTTTTTGTTGATATTTCTACAAGTTTGCTGATTATTTCCTCCATTATCTCTTTCTGTGATTGTAAAAATTCAGTGATTTAATTTTTTTTTAATATTGTAGCCTTTTCCTGAGGAATTTCCATTTGATTTTAAAATTGCTTTCATCTTGCTGATGAAATTTTATACGTGTTTATTTATTGTGAGAACGCTTTCCTTTATGATCTTTTATAGAATTAGAAGGATTTAAAATTTTTCTTCTAATAAATCCAACATCTACATCATCTCAGTAGTCTTTTCTTTTTTAATTGGTCACATTTTCTGGTTCTTCATACATCTAGTAGCATTCAATTTTATCATGGACATTGTGAACGTTATATTAGGTATGTTCTGGATGCAATTATATACATGTGATTTGTTTGTTTTCTTTTCTTTAACATGTAATTAACCTGGTTGGATTCAAACTGTAAATTCTTTTCTTGGCTGGCAACTCAGCCTCAGTGTTATTGTACATTTTAGAATATGTCCCATATCTGAGGGTTTAGAGGTCAGCCTGAAATTGGGAATAGTTTATATACAGCATTTGGAGTTCTTCTTTGCTTCAGTCCTTTCCGGACCTCTTCCTAACAGCTTACCAATGGCTATAGTTTGCCAAATCTTTTTCTACAGTTCTTCAGACTAGAAAGTCTGGGTTTTCTATCAGTGTTTTAGATGACCCATGTGTAGGTTTTACCTGCCCCTGGGTTAAAAGCCATAAAACTAGTAATTCAATTATGCCACTTGCTTCTTTCAAATGTCAACTTCCATCCAGAAATAGTGTGCTTCGTTTCACTCTCCAACGCCTTTGGGTCATTGTTTATGTTTGTTCATAATTTTTCAAAATTTGTAGTCATTATATGCATCATGGGTAGGATCTCGAGGATATTGCACCCCAGAGGCAAAAATCTTTTGTCAGACTATTCTACCCAGCTCTCTTTAAAATACAAAAAAAAAAAAAACCCAAAAAACAAAAAACCACAAAAAAACCTGAAATAGCAATGGTGCCCATATGACCCACTAACCTCAATACAATATATAAAATACTTTAAAATCAATTTTTATCATTTTATCTTTAAGTAAAGTATTCCTTAGAATAAAGGTTAAATCAAATTGGCAGGTGCTAATAACAATCCTTTCTGGTGTGTTACCTCTAATTTTTTGATTAACTAAGAGTATGTGTCCAGTTATGATTTCTCTACCACTGTTTATAAGTACAAATAGTTTTGCTACTTACTCAAAATCAGTCGTTGGAGATCTTGCAATTAAATCCAGTGCTATCAGCTTTTCTTTGTTTGCTTTCTTTTGTTTCATTTTGTTTAATGAACTGTACATTAATATGTGGCCAGTAGATTGTTTACCAAAAAAAAAAAAAAAAAGAAAGAGAAAAAGAAAAAAAAGTGATGCACAGTATTTTTAGGAAATCTCTATTAAGAAATTGTAAATGTATATTTATTGGCTTAATATGTTGTAAACAGCACGGGCTCTGCAATTAGAGAGTCCTCTCACTCCTTATTTCCCTTTATCTTCCTCTTTATACCTATCACCTCACCAGCTAACATAGGACATATCTTATCATCTGCTCCCCCAACACCAACTAAAATGGTTGACAGGAATTATGATCTGTTCTGTTTATTGCTATTTCTATTGTTTCTACAAGAAGTTCTGGCACATATTAGCGATTTTATTCGTTGAATCGTAAATCCCGCCTCCCCTACTGATGAGCTATGTCACCTTGGGCAAGTAACTGAACCTTCCCAAACCTCAATTCCTACAGCTCAAGGATGGGTAAAATAATAGTAACTATCACATCCTGTTTGATTGAATATGACATGAAATCATTCATCTAAAGAATTTCACACAGAGCCCACTGCCTTGTCCAGTTCTCCCTCTCTCTATATATATAAATATAAATATAAATATAAATAATTTTTCATTTGATAGCAATTGGCTTATAGCAACATTGTTTGTAATAGCCCAAAATGGGAAATCAACTCAAATGCCCATCTACGGTAGATGAATAAATACATTTTACTATATTAATACATTAATTTAATATGATATCATTACTTAAATGACTATAATTCACACAACATAAATAAAAAAGTAGAATTATTTCAATGAACATTGAATTACAACTTATAAAATAAGCATATGTTGTTAATGATTTCAGAAATAAGTAGAGTGTGTATCCTTCAGAAAAGCAGAAGTGCCATGGAAGCTATTAGGGGACTTTATGGGGTGCTAGCAATATTCCGCTTTTTGATCTGGGTTTTGACTGCACAGTTGGGTTCAATTTCTAAAAATTTATGGAACTCTACACTTATGATTTATGTACTTTCTGTAAGCATGTTGTATTTGAATGAGAAGTTTACCTGGAAAAAAAAAAAAGTACAAACTGAAATGGCCTGATTATTCTCTCACCTAAAGATGACCTCTCATGTGGGCATAAATCCCACATGTTATTTGGTTCAGTTTTCTCAAGAATATCATATAGTTTACTTTCACGTAGATCAAATAATCTCTACTTCATTGTCACATTGCTATTGATTGTTTTTCCATGTGGTTTTTATTATATTTAAATAATAATTTATTCATTTTTTACAGACTGTCAAGATAGCTTCTAGTAACAAAACAAAGCAAATAGGTATGGCAAACAATAAAATTGCAAACAGGAAATAAGGAAGAAAGAAAAGTGACTGCCTTACAAAAAGTCTCTCAAATATTTTTATTTTATTTTAATATGTAAATAGATAGGCTTTCTACATACAAATCAATCTTCCATTACATATGGACACAGTTAAATCACTCTTATTATTTAATGCTACACATTAAGAGTATCTCCATCATATAATGGCTCTTCACTTACCCTTTTATGTGACTAATTGTGCATTTTTATTTTTCTAAAGCCAGTCAGGTTGTGAAATTCATTAGGGTAGAGATAATGTGTATAAGTGCATGTTTAATTTCTTTTTAATTCACTCAGAACGTAACACCATGTCGTTAACAACAACAAAAAAATAGTGGGCTGATTCTTAGATACAGTGATTTTTATTTATCTCACTTCTGCCCTAGATTTATGAAGCTTCATTTTATATCCTTCAGTGATCAAATAGCATGTCAGTAGGTGGAACGATAGGAAACACGAGCACTTGGAATTCATTTTCATGATTGTCCTTCTTTCTGCAAATCCTGCTCTTGGCATGTGACACTGTATACTCCTAACAGCCACCTTTCCCTATAGATTGCTAGCTCTTCCGGCTACAGATGGACAACAGGTGCACTTATGGACAGATGGAGAGTAGTGGAACACAGAATGGATAGAGAATCCCTAGTTCAGTTACTCCATAGTGGACTAGAAGAAATGATAGATCAATCAATCATTTGTAGTGACAGATCTGGCATTCTGAGCACAGCTTGGTTACCTGTGACTTTCTGAGCGACCTGTTCTTGTCTCTGGGTGTCTTCTATGCCTCCTGCTCTCCCTCTAGTCTGTGTTCACATGTCTTCGCATGTGGATTAGAGCTGACCTCTATGGCTGCAGTTGTTCTCTCTATATTCCAAGGTACAGATGTCCTCTCAAATAACTTTCCATAAACATTGTTTTCAGCACGCCACTTCTGACTTTAAAATCCTCCAGAGATTCCTGACGCCTCGTAAGGCACACTATGCCCATTTATTTCTCACTCAAAAAATATTTTTTTGACTATTTTATCACAGGCACGATTTTAGGCACTTTGAAAAGAGAGCATTAAGGCAGAATCATATGCTGCTATCAAATATCTAATAAGCCTAGTGAAAAAGTCTGCATTCTAGCTCCCTTGACATTTTTTTCTACATCCATCTAATTAAACTTACTTCAATCCTCCTATTTTAATCTTATTTATGCTTTTCTCAATGATTCTTAGATACTAAGTATTCTGCTGTTGATGCTTTAGCCCATGTTATTCTGTCACTTTACATGACCCTACGCTCTGTGGTCACCTCCCATGTCTATCCCACTCCTACCTGTCTTTCGAAGTCCATACTCTTCAGAAGACATTCCAGGGACACAGTATCCCTTTGACTATGTCTTACTAGTGGTGGTGACTGTATAAGTTATCTCTTGCTGCATCAGAATTGACCTGAAAATCTAATGGCTTAAAACAAAAGACGTTTATTATATCATAGTTTCTGTGGATCAGGAATGCAGGCACGGTTCGCAACCAAACTGTCAGCCGAGCTTGCATTCTCTTCTAAAGCCTTGACTGGGGAGAACTTTGCTTCCAAGCTCACCCACGTAGTTATTGCTAGAATTTGCTTCCTCCCAGGCTGCAGTCAGAGGCTGCATCCGTCCCTTGCTGCCTCTCTACCTCTCTACCTTATCTTAGCACCTGGTCGCTGTTTTCTTCACAGCAAGCAAGCGGGAGGGAGGAAAGTAGCAGCAGCAAGAGAGAGAAGACGCGAGCCAGATAGAAGCCATGGTCTTGTGTATCCCATCATATGTTATCACTTTTTCTGTTTTCTATTTATTGGAAGCCAGCCACTAGATACAGTCAATACTCAAGAAGAGGAAGTTATACAAAGACAGGAATATCAAGATGGGGGAATCATTAGAAGCCATGTCACAAGCTGCCTACCACAGGGATAATGATAATAATGACAACAACAGCTGCAACAACAACGACAATTGTAGTTTCATCCTGATTGAACACTAATTATTTGCCAGCAGGGTGTCATAAGCTTTATATATTATTCAGTTAAACTTTGAGCGATTCTGTAAGATAGACGCTGTCATATCTCTCATTTCATTGATAGGGAAACTGAAAAACAGAAGATTATGTAACATATCAAAGGCACTACTTATAAGAGCATGTAAGAGGTTGTTTTTAATGGGCTACTGCATATATTACTGGGCACAAAACACATGTTATAAGCCATCAGTTTGGTCATTAATTACATGCTGCCCCATCATCTTGTTTATTTTTCATGGAAATTAGTTATGTTTTCCTGAGTGTACTGCTATCTTTTGGAAAGAAGTAAATTGCACATGTTTATTCTCTATCTATTGCATATAGGCACCGTCCTGTGTTAATCAGGTCATATTTGTTTGCCAGTAACAAAAATATGATTCAAAATGACTCAAGTAAGAAGGGAATTTAAGGACTCATGTAACATACTCTTTCCACACTCTGAATCACTCTTTTTTCAATATCTGCTTTATTCTCAGACACTATCTCTCTCCATACTGGGGCCTTTGGAATTTCTAAGGTTCTGTCTCCCTAGTTCAACAACTCTAAAGGAAAGAGAGCTCAGTTCAAATAACTATCCTGGAGTTGAGTCTTTTTTTTTTTTTTTTTTTTTTGCATGGCTTGAGTATAGTGCCCATCTCTGAATCAACCACTGTCATTCGGAGGGCATGATAGTCTGATTGATCCTATACCCGTAAGTGCCATGCCCATCTCTGAGGCTGTGAGATGGAGTTGAGTTGCATTTTGTACCTACTCAAAGTAGGTATACTTAGAATTTTGTTTGTTTATTTGCTTGTTTTGTTTTTTTGTTTGTTTGTTTTTCTTAAATACCAACAAGATGCCATTTCTAAAAGTTGGAGGGAAGGTTTTCTGGGCCTGCAAAAAAATAAATATCCATTGAGGAATGCATGCAATCTCTGGCCAACATGGTACTTCCTCAGTTTGAAATAAAATCTGTCTCCCAGGTACACTTACAAACTCTTAAACCCATAAAAAATTCTGGAGATCTCATCAGTGTTTAAAAACTATTTAATTCTTGTTAATGCTTCATATTCTCTTGGCCAAAGAGTTAGGTTTCCTTCAGTGGTTCCTCTGGTGGATGATTTCAACTTCTGTGTCATTCTATCTGCTCTTTTGTTTAAACAAATTTTATTGTTTATTATTTCTGAGAGAGAGAGAGAGAGAGAGAGAGAGACTGAGAGCAAGCAGGGAAGGGGCAGACAGAGAGGGAGACACAGAATCAGAAGCAGAGTCCAGGCTCTGAGTGCTCAGGACAGAGCCCAATGTGGGACTTGAACTCACAGACCACAAGATCATGACCTGAGCTGTAGTCAGCTGCCCAACCGATTGAGCCACCTAGGCACCCCTCTATCTGCTCTTTTCTGAATGTTCTTTCATGTATCTGTATCCCAATAAAAATTAACTTTAACACTAACAGGAATGGACTATTTGATGAGAAGTGAGACAGATACATATTATAGCAGAATACTTACCTTTGTGAGTCTAGGTACTCTGCTGCTCTTGATAGAGGAACATCACATAAACAGATGTGACATACCAGGAGCTCTGCCTTTGGGACAGTAACTATGCAGAGGAATTTGGAATTATTGGTTACATATTGGTGAACTGACGCAACTGAAGATTTTTCAGAATACATTATGGCCATAAATTCTATTCTATGCTTCCCAATAGACAAGAATCTATATGGTATATTTCCAGTTGACAAGGGTGGAGGAATAGGGTATTAGCATCATAACAATCTCCATCCTTTAATCTAAGCCCGAACATTGGGTTATGATGGACCTTAAAGTTTAGATGAGAATCCCAAACATTAGCTGATGGAAACGGGAGGCTGGAATCCACTTTGGAATGAAGGAGAGCGCACAGTAACAAAGCAGTTTGAAGGTTTCCCTTACTGACAAATTGTGTCCGCAATCTTTTATCTGGACTACTGCAACATCTCTCCACTAGTTACCTTGCTTTTGCCTCTGTCCATTTCTCTTAGAGTTCATTCTCTACAATGCAAGCTAAGTCACCTTGTAAAATGCAAATAAGATCGTGTGCATACCATAAAAATGTTTAAAATTCTCTAATGCTTGCATTTTATGTCAACAATCCTTATCTTGGGCTCTGAAGCCCTCCAGAATCTGCGACACCCCCCCCCCATCTACTTCTCTAGTTTTATTCCCACCTCTGTCCATTTCATGCTCTTTGGCTTCTTTTTGTCCTTTGATCATGCCAACCTCATGTCCAAATAAGAAATTGCTTGCTATACACTCTGCCTAAAATGTTCTTCTCTTGTATTTCTATATGGCTGAGTATTTATCACCTTGAAGTATCAACTAAAATGTTGCTTCATCTTTTTGGATCACCTTATCTAAAGTATATTATCCCACTCACTAACTATCACTCTTTGCTCCGTTATTTTATTCAACTTAACTTCAATTTTTTAATGTTTGTTTTTGAGAGACAGAGTGTGAGTGGGGGATGGGCAGAGAGAGAGAGAGGACAGAATCTGAAGCAGGCTCCAGGCTCTGAGCTGTCAGCACAAAGCCCAACATCGGGCTTGAACCCACGAACCATGAGATCATGACCTGATCTGAAATCGGACACTCAATTGACTGAGCCACCCAGGTGGCCCTCAACTTAACTTCATCAAACCAGAGTTCGTTCTTTGAAAAAAATCAATACATTTGATAAACATGTAGATAGAATAATCAAGGAAAAAAGAGAAAGGAGTGAAATAAATAAATCAAAAGTGAGAGAGGAAAAATAACAACGAGCTCCACAGAAATACAAACTTAACAGAAAGTTATGAAAAACTATATGCCAAAAAATTGGACAAACTGGAAGAAATGTGTAAATTCCTAGAAATATATAAACTACTAAAACTGAAACATGAAGAAATAGAAAGTTTGAATAGCCTAATAACCAGCAAAGAAATTTAGTCAGCAATTAAAAATTTCCCAACAAACAAAAGTCCAGGACCAGGCGGATTTGCAGACAAATTCTACCAAACATTTGAAGAATTATTCCCTATCTTTTTAAACTATTTTGAAAATAGAAGAGTAAAAAAAACTCCCAAATTCATTCTGTGAGGCCAGCATTACACTAATACTAAAACCAGGGAAATACACCATTGAAAAAGAGAACTATGGACCAATGTCACTGATGAACATAGATGCAAAAATTCTCAAAAAATCCTAGCAAACTGAATTCAACAATACATTTAAAAAAAATCATTCACCACAATCAAGTGGGATTTATTCCTGGGTTGCCACGGTGGTTCAATATTTACAAATCAATCATATGATATATCACATCAATAAGAGAAAAAATAAGAACCATATGAGCATTTAACAAAGTACAATATCCATTGATGATAAAAACCCTCAACAAATTAGGTTTAGAGAGAATACACCTCAACATAACAGAAGCCTTATATGGGGGTGCCTGGGTGACTCATTTGGTTAAGTGTCCAACTCTTGATTTAGGCTCAGGTCATGATTTCATAGTTCATTGGTTCTAGCCCTCATTGGGCTCTACACTGACATTGCATAGTCTGCTTGGGATTCTCTCTCTCCCTCTCTCTCTGCCCTTCCCTCCCCCCTCTCTCTTTCTCTCAAAAATATAATCGATAGAGAAAATACTTGTACCTTAAAGTCAGGAGCAAGAAAAGGATGTCCACTCTTACCACTTTTATTCAAAATACTACTGTAAGTTCTAACCACAGTAATTCAACAACAAAAAGAAATAAGAGGCATCCAAAGTAGTAAGAAAAAAATAAACCTTTCTCTATTTGCAAATGACATGATACTATATATAGAAAACCCAAAGATCCCACCAAAAAGTCGCTAAAACAGATAAACAATTTCAGTAAATTCAGAGGATAAAATCATTGTACAGAAATCTGTTGCATTTCTATACACCAATAATGAAGCACCAGAGGGAGAAATTTAAAAATCAATCCCATTTGTAATTTTACCCAAAATAATAAGGTACCTAGCAATAAACCTAGCCAAAGAGGTGAAAGACTTGTATGTACTCTGAAAACTATAAAACACTGATGAAAAAAATTGAACATGACACAAATAAATGGAAAAAAACATTCCATGCTCATGGATTAGAAGAACAAATATTATTAAAATGTCTAAACGACCCCAAAGTTATATACACATTTAACGCAATCCCTATCAAAATACGAACAGCATTTTTCACAGAACTGAATAAACAATCCTGAAATTTGAATGGGATCACAAAAGACCCCCAAAATCCAAAGAAATCTTGGAAAAGGAAAAACAAAACTAAAATCATCACATTCCAGACTTAAAGTTATATTACAAAGCTGTAGTAACTAAAACAGTATGGTACTGGCACCAAAACAGGCATATATAGATCAACAGTACGTAATAGAAAATCCAGAAACAAATCCAAAATTATGTGGTCAATTAATCTTCAACAAAGCAGGAAAGAATATCAATGGGAAAAAGACAGTTTCTTCAACAAACGGTGTTGGGAAAACTGGACAGCAACATGCAAAAGAATGAAACTGGACCACTTTCTTACATCATACACAAAAATAAATTCAAAATTGGCTCAGTCAGTAAAGCGTCCGACTTTGGTTCAAATCATAATCTCACGGCTTGTGAGTTCAAGCCCCGCATCAGGCTGTGTGCTGACAACTCAGAGCCTGGAGCCTGCTTCCAATTCTGTGTACCTCTCTCACTCTGCCCCTCTCCTCCTCATGCTCTCTCTCTCTCTCTTTCTCTCTTTCTCAAGAATAAAAAATTTTGAAATAAATAAATAAATTCAAAATTAATTAAAGATGTAAATGTTAGACCTGAAACCATGAAAATCCTAGAACAAACGTGGGCAGTAATTTCTTTGACATTGGCCATAGCAACCTCTTTCTAGATATATCTCCTGAGGCAACGGAAACAAAAGCAAAAATAAATTACTGGGATTACAAGAAAATAAAAACTTCTGTACAGCAAAGGAAATAATCAACAAAACTAAAAGGCAACCTACAGAGTGGGAGAAGATATTTGCAAATGACATCCAATAAAAGGTTAGTATCCAAAATATATAAAGAACATATACAACTCAACACCCAAAAAACAAATAATCCAATTAAAAAATGGGCAGAAGATGTGAACAGACATTTCTCCAGAGAGGACATACAGATGGTCAACAGATCTATGAAAAGGTGTTCATCATCACTTATCATCAGGGAAATGCAAGTCAAAAATACAAAGAGATAGCATCTCACACCTATCAGAATGACTAAAATCAACAACACAAGAAACACCTGGTGTTGGTGAGGATGTGGAGAAAAAGGAACGCTCATGCACTGTTGGTGGGAATGAAGACTGGTGCAGCCACTGTGGAAAAAAGTATGGAGGTCCCTCAAAAAGTTAAAAATAGAACTACCATATGATGCAGTAATCACACTAAGAGGTATTCACCCAAAAAATACAAGAACACTAATTCAAAGGGATACATGCACCCCTACGTTTATAGCAATATTATTTGCAATAACCAAGATACGGAAGCAGTCCCAAGTGTCCATCAATTGACGAATAAAGAAGATAGATAGATAGATAGATAGATATAGATATAGATATAGAATAAATTAGATGTTACACACACACACACACACACACACACACACACATATATAAATCATATATATATATATAAATCAGCCATAAAAAAGAATGAAATCTTGTCATTTGCAATGATATTGATGGAGCTTGAGAGTATAGTGCTTAATGAAATAAGTCAATCAAAGAAAGACCAATACCATATGATTTCACTCATATGTGGAATTTAAGAAACAAAACATACAAGCAAAGAGAAAAAAATAAGAGATCTAGGGATAGGGAGAGAGAGAGAGAGAGAGAGAGAGAGAGAGAGAGACCAAGAAACAGACTCTTAACTACAGAGAACAAATGGTTACACATTTGTATGGTTACACAGTGTGGAGTGGGGGGTGGGTAAATAGGTGATGGGGATTAAGGAGTGCACCCACATCACTGGGTGATGTATGAAACTGTTGAATTACTATATTGTAAATTTGAAGCTGATAATGCTGTATGTTAGCAACTGGAATTGAAATAAAAACTTAATTTTTTAAATAATTTAACAAAAGAACTTTGAGACTAAAAACATATCTTTTTTTTTTTTTTTTAATGTCTCCCTGTCCTTAGTAGTAAGACTGTGAGGGTCTGACTCATCTGTGGATTTTATTGTTGTTTATAGCTGCATATTGGTTCCACAACAGTTATCTGGACATATCAGAGGCTCAACATATGTTTGATAATTGAATAAACAATAATTTCAAGTGCAAATAGTAATTTCTAATCATATTAAAACCATTTAGTAAACCTAACGATTCTATGGAGCTCTGTGACTAATGACCTTGAACTATTTTTCTGTACCTCAGTTTCCCTAAATGTAAAGCATAGGTGATTATTGTACCTGCCTCGGAGAACTATTATGGGCATTAAAAACTTGATATATTTAAGATCTGACAATAAGATATTATGTGACCTCCCTAAGGACGATCTTAGAACCTATAAAGCTGCTACAACCATGCTTGACATAAAACGATACATGGAACTCTTGCTCCCATTTTTTGATATCTTTCTAAATGATAATTTGTAAATGAATTAGCTGAGATGCTAGTTTGTGCTCTAACCTTATGTATGCTGCGTTAGTAATTTACAGCCTGTATTTCTAGGTACTGTTTTGGGCCTGTGATATAATCACACAGCTGAAGGATCACATAAATAGACACTAAGGGGAAAGGCTAGATCACATTTTAAACGTTGAACCGAATTAACCAGGATGAGTAAGTCAAACCTTATCTCTGTTACGATTGGATGCTATTATTGACACTTAGGTCAGTCTTTAACAGTAGCCATGCCACTGATTTCCTGGTATTAATCTTGACCTTTCACATTAGGTATTTGCATTCACTTGTATTAGGTTGTGTTGATTGCATATAGTTGGAGGTTTTGCACTTGTTGCACCATTCGGAATGTGAGACAAGATAAATTTCAGGGCTGCACCTGCTATGAAATATTTAGTCACCACTGACTGCTAATTTGGTTTCAGTTTCACAGCTACATTTCTATTTGTGAATATGTAAATACTAAAATTCAGCTAAGTTTTTGACAAGGCTTACGTGAGATGAACCACGTAGGGACTTTTAATTTACTTCCTGGATTATTACATTTCCCTGATATTAGTGTGCTAATCTGTAAAATCATTGGGTATGTCTCGATTCTTCGGTCTTTCCCATCTGAAATTCTCTGCTCTATTGAGATGGGGGAAGGCTTCTGCTACAAGCATACGTGACAGATTGGTGACAGTAATGTTGTATAAAGAGGACATTCACATTTTCTCTTCTTTTTCAAATTAGATACACATATATTGCAAAATTATTACCACAGGAGGGCTAGTGAACACTTTCATCACCTCAAATAATTACCATTTCTTTTTGTGGTCAAAACGTTTCAGTTTACTCTCTTAGAAACATTCAAGTACAGGAGCATTTTTAGCAATAATCAGCATGTTGTACATTAGATCCCCAAAACTCACTCATCTCATAACTGGAAATTTGTACTCTTTGACTAATAGCTCTACACTCTCCCACACCTCTACTGCCTGTAACCATGGTTCTATCCCATTCGTATGAATTCTGCTTCTCTAGATCCCATATATAAGTTCTGTCATACAGTATTCATTTTTCTCCATTGACATTTCTTTTAGCATCGTGCCCTCTAGTTTCCCTCATGTTGTCACAAAAGGCCCGATTTCTTCTTTCTCCTGGCTGAATAATATTCTATTGTCTATATATACCACATCTTCCTTATCCATTCATCCATAAACTGACGCTAAGGCAGTTTCCTTATCTCTGGTCTAGGTGATGGTGGCCATTCTAGCAGGTGTGAGGTGATAGATCATTGTGGATTTATTTGCATGTACCTGATGATTAGCGATATTGAGCAACTTTTTGTGTCTCAGTTCATGATTTGTACGTCTTCTTGGGGAAAATGTCTAATCAGTGCCTCTATTTTTTTAATCGGATTGTTTTTTGCAATTGAGTTGTGTTTCTTATGTATTTGGGATATTAACCCCCTATCAGATGTGTGGTTTGCAAATATTTCCTCCTTATTTCATAGGTTGACTTTTTATTTTGTTGGTGGTTTCTTTTTCTGTGCAAAAGCTTGTTAGTTTCTACATGTAATCTCACTTGTTAATTTTTAGTTGTGTTGCTTATGCTTTTGTCATATCCCAAAACTTATTGTCCAGATGATATCGAGGAGCTTTGTCCTTGCTTTGTTTCAGGAGTTTCAGAGTTTGAGATCTTATGATTAAGTATATAATCCATTTTAAAGTTAACTTTTGTGGTAGTGTAATATAGGGGTTCAATTTCATTCTTCTACAAATGTTTGTCTATTTTTCTCAGTCCCATTTATGGAGGAAACTATCTTTTCCACACTGAGTACTCTTAACTCCCTTGCCAAATATTAGCCAATCATATTTATGAGAGTTCATTTCTGGGCTCTTGATTCTCTGCCATTGGCACGTATGGTTTTTTATTTGTGTGTTTGTTTTTAATACCAGTACTATATTGATTGGTTACTATAGCTTTTTTAATATACTTTATTTGATAGGGATTACATGACATTTATAGATGTGTTGGGTAGTATGGGCATTTTAATAATATTAATTTTCCAATCCATGAACAAGGGCATCTTTCCATTCACTGTATCTTCTTCAATTTCTTTCATCAAAATCTGACAGCCTTCAGTGTAAAGATCTCTCACCTCTTTGGTTAAATTTATTCCTATGCATTTTATTGGTTTTGATGCTATTGTGAAAGGGATTTGCTTTCTTTATTTTTCTGATATTCTGTTCTTAGTGTATATAAACGCAAATAATTTCTCTATGTTGATGTTCTTTACTGAAACTTTACTTAATTTGTTGACGAGTTCCAACAATTTTTTGGTGAAGTTTTAGGATTTTCTGTATCTGCAAACAGAGACCATTTTACTTCTTCCTTTCTGATCAAGATGCCTTTTCTTTTTATTCCTTCTTTTCATTTCTCCTTCCCACCCCCCCTCCCCCTTCTTGGCATAATTGCTCTGGCTACAACTTCCAGTACTAAGTTGAACAGAAGTGATGAGAGCGGGTACCATTGTCTTCTTCCTGATCTTAAAGGAAAAGTTTCAACCTTTCACTGTTGAGTATGATGTTTGCTATAGGCTTGTCCTATTTGGTCTTTATTATGTTGAGGTATGTTCTTCTATACCCAATTTGTTGAGAATTTTTAATCATGAATAGGTATTTTGTTTTGTCAAATGCTTTTCATCTATTGAGATGATCATATTAGTTTTATCCTTCATTCTATTAATGTGGTGTATCATATTTGCTTATTTGTGTATGTTGAACCGCTCTTGCATCCAAAGAATAAATCTTACTTGATCTTGGTGTGTGATCCTCTTAGTGTACTGTTGAACTTAGTTTACAAATGTATTTGGTTGAACAACTTTCGCATCTATATTTATCAGGAATATTGGCCAGTATTTTCCTTTGCTTATAGTGCCCTTATCTGACTTTAGGAATAAGGTAATGCTGGCCTTGTAAAATGAGTTTAGAAGTGTTTACCCCTCCTCAATCTTTTGGAAAACTTTAAGAAAGATTAGTATTAGTTCTTTTTTTCTATTTTTATTTAAATCCAAGTTAGTTAGTATATAGTATAATAACGACTTCAGGAATAGAACTTAGTGATCTATCACTTACATATAATACCCAGCGCTCATCCCAACAATACCCTCCTTAATGCCCATAACCCATTTAACTCACACACACCCGAACGCTCCTACAGCAAACCTCAATTTCTTCTCTGTATTTAAGAGTTTCTTATGGTTTGCCTCCCTCTCTGTTTTTATTTTCCTCCCTTCCCCTATGTTCATCTGTTTAGTTTCTTAAATTCCACATATGAGTGAAATCATGTGATATTTATCTTTCTCTGACGACTTATTTTGCTTAGAGTAACACACTCTAGTTCCATCTACATTGTTGCAAATGGCAAGAATTCATTCTTTTTGATCACTGAGCAATATTCCATTATACACACACACACACACACACACACACACACACACGTGTGCCACATCTTTTTATCCATTTGGGCTCTTTCCATAATTTGGCCATTGTTGACAGTGCAGCTGTTGGGGTGCATGTGCCCCTTCGAATTAGCATTTTTGTATCCTTTGGATAAATACTTGGTAGTGCAATTGCTGGATCATAGGTTAGGTAGTTCTATTTTTGATTTTTTGTTGGCTCTGTTTTTCAGAGCCTTCAACTTGGAAGCACCCAAATATAGAAACCACATAAATTAAATACAAACATGAAGAAATACACCAATAATAATATCATAAAAGTAAGGGACTCAAAACCCCACTTTCAGCAATGGACAGATAATCTAAGTGAAAATAAACAAGGAAACAATGGCTTTGAATGGCACACTGGACCAGATGGACTTAACATATATATTCCTCCTAAAAGCAGCATTCTTCTCGAGTGCACATGGAACATTCTCCAGAATAGATCACATACTGGGTCACAAAACAGCCCTCAACAAGTACAAAAAGATCTAGGTCATACCATGAATATTTTCATACCACAACGCTATGAAACTTGAAATCAACCACAAGAAAAAATTTGGAAAGACTGTGAATACTTGGAGATTAAAGTATTAGTTCTTATTTAAAAGTTTGGTAGAATTTACCAGTGAAACCATTTGGCTCTTCTATGTTGGGAGGCTTTTGATTACTGATTCATTTTCTTACCTGTTTTTGCTCTGTTTAAATTTTCTAATTCTTCATAATTCAGTCTTAGTGGGTTGCCTTTTACAGGAATTCATCCATTCCTTCTAGCTTATTCCATATGTTGGTGTATAATTGTTCATAATAGACTCTTACAATCCTTTGCATAACTTGTAATATTTCCTTTTCATTTCTGATTTTATTTATTTGAATTATCTCTTTTATTCTTAGTCCAGCTAAAAGTTTGTTAATTTTGTTTATCTTTTTGGGAAAAAAAATGGCTCTTAGTTTTGTTGATTTGTTCTGTTTTTTCCACTCTCTATTTTATTAATTTCTGTTTTGTTCTTTGTTATTTCCTTCTTTCTGCTAACTTTGGGCTGAGTTTGTTCTTTTTCTAGTTTCTGGAGAGGTAGGGTTAGGTTGTTTATCTGAGATCCTTCTTTCTTCTTACCGTAAGGTGTTTATCACTATAAACTTGCCTCTTACGTCTGCTTTTGTTGCATCCCATAAGTTTCGATATGTGTTCCCATTTTCATTTGTTTCCTGATGTTATTTTTCATTTCTTTGGTTTCTTCTTTGCCCCATTGATTGTTCAGGAGTGTGTTGTTTAATTTCCATGAAATAGTCAATTTTCCATTATTCCTCCTGTTATTAATTTCTAGTTTCATACCACTGTGGTTGGAAAACACACTCGGTGTGATCTCAATCTTCTTAAATTTGTTAGATTTGTTTTATGACTTAACATCTGATCTATTCTGGAGAATATTCCATGTGGGCTTGAAAAGAATGTGTGTTCTCTTGCTGATGCGTGGAATGTTCTGTACATGTCAGTTAGGTCCATTTGGCCTAAAGCTATTAAAAGTCCAACAGTTTTCTTGATTTTATGTGTGGATGATGTATCTATTGCTGTAAGTAGGGTATTGAAGTACCCTACTATTATTGTATCCTCGTCTATCTTTCCCTTTAGATGTGTTAGTATTTGCTTGATACATTTAGCTGTACCAATGCTGAGGGTATATATATTTACTACTGTTTTTTTCTTGTTCATGAATTGGCCCTTGTATCATTATATAATGACCTTGCCTCTTGTTACCGGTTTTGAGTTAAAGTATATTTTGTTTGATAGAAGTACACCTTCTCCTGCTCTCTTTTGATTTATACTTTCTTTTTTGACGTCCCTTCACTTTAAGCCTATGTTTGTCCTTAGAGCTGAAGTGAATCTCTTGTAAGCTAGTATATAGCGGGGTCTTGTTTCTTATCCATGTAGCCATTCTATGTCTTTTGATTAGAGAATGCAATTCATTTTCATGGAGAGTAATTATTGATAGGTAAGAACTTACAAATGCCATCTTATCAATGGCTTTCCAGTTGTTTTACAGTTTCCTTGTTCCTTTCTTCTTCTCTTACTGCATTTCTTTTTTTTTAATTTTGTTTGTTTGTTCGTTTAATTATTTATTTATTTTTGAGAGAGAGAGAGAGTGCGAACTGGGGAGGGGCAGAGAGAGAGGGAGCCACAGAATCGGAAGCTGGCTGCAGGATCCAAGCTGTCAGCACAGAGCCGGGCATAGGGCTCGAACCCACAAACCAGGGGATCATGATGTGAACCAAAGTCAGACACTTAACCGACTGAGCCACCCAGGTGCCCCATGCGTTCCTTTTTAAAAGTAATGATTTCCCTAAGGCTATGATTTGATTCCCTTCTCTTTATTTTTTTGTGTATCTACTGTAGATTTTTGCTTTATAGTAACTCTAAGACTTACATCAAATATCTTACAGATATTACAATCTATTTTATGCTAATAATGACTTAATTTTGATCACATATAAGAACTGCTCTTTTATTTTCCCTCCTTTTAAGTGTTTGATGTCACAAAAACTTTGATGCCTATTTTCGTGTATCTGTTAACAAATTATTGTTATCGTTATTTTTGACGATTTTTATTTTTATTTTTTTTTTAATTTTTTTTAACATTTATTTATTTTTGAGACAGAGAGAGACAGAGCATGAGCAGGGGAGGGTCAGAGAGAGAGGGAGACACAGAATCCGAAACAGGCTCCAGGCTCTGAGCTGTTAGCCCAGAGCCCGATGCGGGGCTCGAACTCACAGACCGTGAGATCATGACCTGAGCCAAAGTCGGACGCCCAACCGACTGAGCCACCCAGGCGCCCCGACGATTTTTATTTTTAATCTTTATACTAGAGTTAAGTGGTTCATACCCCACCATAGTACAATGTTGGAGTATTCTGAATTTGACTATATACTTATTTCCACCAGTGTGCTGTATATTTTAATGTTACTAACTAGCATTCTCTCCTTTCAGCTTGAAGAACTCATTTCACCATTTCTTATAAGTCAGATCAAGGAGTGATGAACTCCTTCAGGTTTTTTCGGGCTAGGAAAGTCTTTATCTCTCCTTCATTTCTGAAGGACAGCTTTTGTGGATATGGTATGCTGGTTTGGCAGGTTTGGTTTTCCTTTCAGCAACTAGAATATATCATCTCACTCTCTCCTGGGCTGTCAGGTTTCTGCTGAGGACTCTGTTTAGACCCATATGGAGGTTCCCTTATAAGTTACAAACTTGTTTTCTCTTGTTGCTTTTAAGATTCTCTCTCTGTCTTGATTTGTGACAGTTGTATTATATGTCTTGGAGAGGATCTCCTTAACGTTGACTTTGTTTGGTGCCCTATGAGTTTCATGAACTTGCATATCTAAATTCCTTCCCAGATTTGGGAAGTTCCTAGACATTAATTTTTTAAATAAGATTTCTGCATCTTTTCCCCCTCTCTTCTTCTGGGACCTCAATAATTTTCAGGTTGTTTCTTTTGATGGTGTCTCATAGATCACGTAGGCTTTCGTTGCTCTTTTTCATTTATTTTTCTGAATGGATTATTTCAAAGGTCCTGTCTTCTGATTCACAAATCCTTTTTTCTGCTTGATCCATTCTCTTCTTGATGCCATATGTTGCATTTTTCATTTCATTTATTGTATTCTTCAGCTCTGGAATTTCCAGTTGATTCTCTTATGGTTTCTATCTCCCTTTTTTTTAAGCTCATTTTTTTGTTCATGTATTGTTTTCTGGATTTCACTTAAATATCTTTCTGTGTTTTCTTGTAACTCATAGAAGTTTTTAAAAATAACTATTTTGAACTTTTATTGGGTAAATCATAGATCCTCATGTCTTTGACATTGATCACTGGATGATTATTGTTATCCCATAACGGTGTCATTTTTTTTCTAGGTTTTTCATGTTTTTTCAAGTCTTACATTGCTGTCTTCACATTTCAAGTAGCAGTTACATAAAGCAGTCTTTATTGACTTTGGAAGAAAGATACCTTCCATTAGCCCTGCTAGGGATTCTGAGGCCTTCTCAGACCTATGGTTATGCCTGCTCCATGCTGCTTGCTCCCTCTTGTGGTCAAATTCTTAAGTTTTTATGCCTTTTCTTCATCCTGCAACATACTGCGAAGGGTGCTGACAGCCTCCCTTTTGCTTTTCCAAGGGTGGGGTAATGCTCTAGTGTGGTCTTTCCCTGACCCACAGAATCAGGCTACGTTTCTGTGTATTCTTACTGGTTGTCTGCCAAAAATCACCCTCACCACCATGCAGAGTGCACACTGAGAGACAGCCACAGGAAGGACAGGGTGTATGGGTGAGGGGTGCAGAGCCCTGGGAGTGCCTGTGGTCCCGCTGGTGAATCTGTATGCAAGGCATTCTTAGTGGTTCATAAGTGGGCTTTTTTTTAATTATTGAAGTATAGTTGTAAGGTTGACATGTAATGTTACGTTAATTTCAGGTCTACAACTAATAATTGTAGTCTATAACAAATAAGTCTATTTGTTATGCTATGCTCATCACAAGGGTAGCTACCATCTGTCACCATACAATCCTATTACAATACCGTTGAATATATTTTTATCCCTGTATTTCCTACTCCCCTTCACCCATTTTCCCCAACCCTCTATTCTCTTCACCTCTGATAATTATCAGTTTGTTCTGTTTTCATGGTTCTGTTTCTTTTATTTATTTATTTGTTTATTTATTTATTTGTTTTGTTGTTTAGATTTCACATATAAATGAAATCATTTGGTACTTGTCTTTCTCTGACTTACTTCACGTCAAGTTTCTTAATTGTGTCTGTAACACAGCTAGTAGGATCCTTGTCTCTTTCACCCTCCATGAGTCCTATCTGCCATTCCCCACCCTCCCTCTTCTTGATCCTCATTCATGCAGCTCATGACTCAGCACTCTGGAGAAATCGAGACACAAAATGGACCTCCTTGATGGTATCCCACAGAGCTGGGAAAGCTGGGCACTCACTCACACACTCTCACTTTTACCCTTAGAAGAAATCATAGGCTGAGAAAGTCTCACCACCCTGAGCTGTGCCACTTTGTGGGCAGGGTGTTGTGAGTAAGGTTCCTCTTACTCTCTTCTGTGCATACAAACTCATGCTCTTTACTCCCAACATTGTGTCAAAACCTCTCCACTGGAAATCTGGATTTCCATAAAGGCTCTCATTTGTGGTTGCTTGTCTAAGATAGCGTTTTCCAGAGGCTCTCATAGTGTGGCCAAGAAGGGATAGTTGGTTCATGGGCCACTGCTGCCATAGTCAGGAATGAGGTCTGTATGCATATTACCTGATGTGTGAGTGAGAAATACTCCTCCTAGGTCCATTGGCAAGTGGTGCTGGATCCCACAACTCCCAAAAAGATACCTTTGTCCATAGATGGCTGCTAAATTGTTGATGAGAGGGGGACATGAGTGAGGGCATCTTATTTGGTCATGCTGTGATGTCACCTCAAATTTTCAAGTCATTACTAATGATTCAGTTGATCCATCATTAAATGATACTATAATTCACATACACTAAAACAGCAATATGGTATCATATTCTAAATTAGCAAAATTTATAAAATTTGTAAAAAATTGTAGTAACAAAAAATCAACATACTTATCAATTTCTGATTGCACGGCAGGCACTAAATCTCTTTTGGAAAGAAATATCGGGAACTTCCAAATTATTTCAACTTCAGGAAAAAAGAAAACCAGCTCCAACTGCTATAAGAAAAAGAGAGGAAAGGTTACTAAAGTCAACATGCTGCTCATCATATCTACGTTGGATTATTGCTCAGGCTGACCTCTTCATGGGTCTCATTGTTTTGATCTGTGTTATTTTTCCTGTAGTGGCATAGATTTACTGTGAATATGTATCATTCATTTGATAGAAGTCTCATGGCCACTCCTGAAGAATAACGCTGGCCAAGAGATAAAATATTCTGACCAGATAAACCTAGGTCATGAACTTACATTTGTATCTGACTTATGGGACCATTTAGTCATTCTTTCTCCCTTCAGGAATTTACTTAGCAAATATTAATCGTGTACCAACAATGTGTCAGGTTACTGTCCTGGGTCCTGAAATATAGCAAAGAACAAATCAACCTGTCTTGTCAAGTAACTCACATATCAGTAGGTAAAGAGGAAATAAACAAACAGAAATATAATGTGTAGATACAATACGCAACGTTGGTGTACAAATAATATGTTTGGTAAAAAGTACTATGGAAAAAATTGAAGACACTAATGGGAGAGGGCTTTTCTATTTGCTTTAAGTAGACGGCTCACTGCAGTACTCCCTGAGATGGAGATATCTGAAAAAAGATATTCATTATGTGAGGAAGAAGTGAGCCATGTGATTATGGGGAGGATAGTGTTCAGAAAAAAAGACACAGTAGGTGTAAAGGGCCTCAGGTGGGTGTGTGCTTGATGTGCATGAGGAACTGCACGTGGGGCCAGTTTGTAGCACAGCGTGTGGATTAGCGTGAGAGAACAGAAGATTAGAGAGGCACTGAGGCAAGAGTCAGTAAGTCTTGTAGGTTATTCTTAAAGGTTTCGAATGTTATTGGGGCAGGGACTGCTACGACTTAAGGTTTTAGGCTGCAAACAATAAAAAATAGTATTTTAAATGGGAATTCAAGTACTAGAAGAGGAAGAATGAAGGTTGGGAAGGAAAACGAAAACAAAAACATAAAACTCCTAACTTTGGATCCACTAATACATGTGAACCTATTCTTGTTCACATGTGACATAAAAAAAATGTAACAATTTCAGTCTCAGGATTTAACAGAGCCACTTAAATCCAGACATATCCCAAATGTATTAAATTAATTGTGCAATCTAAAACCACCTTTGCTATTTGTTGAAATTTAACTGGTCCTCTGGAATCTTCTGATATCTGCATGTCTTACTTGTTCCGGAGTTTATAAGGTTATTCCCCAGAATTGTATTATTTTGGAAGAGTCCCTGTAGATTGGACTATGCTAAACATAGTTTTTGTCCACTTCAAGTTATTTCTCATCTTTCTTTGGGAATACTTCCTCCATTTTCAGGTAGTTTTGGTAGTAATTTTAATCAAGGAGCCATGCCATAATCTCCCATCCCTCCCACTTCTACCACTAAAGGGGTATTAGTATTATTTGAACTGGGCCACACAGAGTACCATTGTTTCCATGATCTTTTAGAAGAATGGCATAAGCCTGAGGGAGGCTTTCTGTCTTCCAATTTCTGTTGAAGCTGGAAAAGACTAACTTTTGGAGTTTAAGTTTGTAGAATATTGTCTTGGAATTATGACCCTACAGAAATCCATTCTATGTAACGGGGGGTGGGGGGGCAGGTAATTAGACCAACACATAAAAGATACAGAACTGTATCTTTTAAGGAGAAAAAGAGAGAGAGGAAACATGATTACGTCATCGATGCTTTAGCTCAAACTGAACCTGAAGATAATATTGCTGTGAACTGCTGACTATTTGAGGAACAGTTTTCCTTCCTTATGGTTTAACTTGTCTGAGTCTGGATTTCTCACTTTTCATGGAAAAGTCTTAAGTAAAACAGAACAACAGAAAACAAACTGAAGAATTTATGAGAGACAATTTCCAAAGCTGGGGGAAATATATTGTTTGTTACTTAAAGAAGGGGCCAAAGAGTAAAAGTGTATTTCTCAACCAGTTTCTATTGGTTGTTTGGAAATAGTCAAAACTATACTCACGTCAACTCTAGAGACATTAACAAGGAAGACCCAACATTCTGAGTTGGGACAAGACACTTTGGAAATGTGACATGGGACTGATGGATTATTCCTTTCAAGTGTAAGCAATTAAGATCTGATGATGGCTTTAAATAAAAAAAAAATAGTGACAATTTGAAGGTGAAAGAAGATGACTGACAACTTAACAGTCAAGAAGAGAGTAGGAGGGACCATGAGCATCTCATCAAGATTCTTGTGAATGTTACGCAGAAGGAGCAGAATGGAATATTCTCTTTTGTGGCTGGGGCTATGTGGAGTCTTAAGACAGAAAAAAATGACTAAATAACTAAGAAAAGTGGCAGTATAGGGTGATGGGATAGAGAATGAGTGAGACAAGGGGCCATACAAAAGGAAAGAGGCTTTGAAAGGAGAATATGGAGTAGAAAAAAATACAAAATAGTATGTATAGAAAAAAGGGTAATGAAACAGCTAAAAGATGAAGTGGGCGGTGAGAAGAGAAGAGAAAGAGAAAGAGAATGAGAACAAAACAAAAGTTGTTCTGACAAAACAAAATTTACACATTTTTAAACAAATTCTTGACTCCAAACACCTGGGGAACTTGTAAAACTACTGTCTCTTCTCAGCTGTCATCCAGCTGTAATTACAGTTTGCTATATACCAGCAGTTACACCAGAGAAAACCACAACAAAACATTTCAGATCAATCAACACTTTTCAAAATGAGTCTCCTGTTGCTTTAAACCTTGTCTCAGAAACTCGAAGTTCCGTGCAAATAGCTAGACTCCACTATAAAAAGTGGGTTGGCAGTCCTGTTCACAAGCCATTAACTTAAGAAGTCAATTGTACATAATTATTTTTGCAACACTGGATGTTTTTTATGATTTATGTGTATTTAGTTTTAATTTTTTAAAACCTTTCTCATAGTTTACCCACAATGTTACATTAGTTTCCGGTGTCGATCTGCTAAAGAGATTTTTGATATTTTCACATTACAACGGCTTCTTAAAACTCGTAATCAGCTGTATGTTGTTTTAAAAATCAGTTCAGATTTTTTTTTATCATAGTAACTTTAATGGTGAAATCTGAAAAACCCTATATTTGTAGGAACAGGGCACATGATTGCCAATATCAAACTGACTTAACTTTCGGTTGTAATGATTTGCAGCTGACAGATTAATGCTATTAATGCAGGAAGGAAAATCAGATTATAAATTCTGTGCATTTACTCTGATTGAGCATGTATCCCAGTTTCCTTTCCTAGGGGCCGCAGAAGACTTTTCCTACCTTCAGTTAGAAAATTGTTACTACTCCACAAAATAACTTTTTTAAATGTGCACGTCCTCTCTGTGACTGCTTGTCATACTTGGAAATGTTGAAGGCCCCATAAGCCTCAGTGACTGAGACTGTTATTCTTAACACAGAGTTAGAATGTTGTAAACATGAAATTTTATACAATAATGGGGTTAAAATTGGAACCAAGTGATGGTGGAGGCTTACAGATTGGCTAGATTAATATGTTACTTAAGCAGCACGCAGAAGAACCAATTTTAAGAATTATGTAAGTAGGGAGAAAGGAAAATATATGTGAAATAAACATAAACTGCCATAAAAGAGCGCTTACAAAGCAAAAGCATGACATCAAAGTAGAGTCTGATTGGACTGGCGAGTTTACAATCTGCCTCAGTATTAAATAACATTCACAGCTTGTGACCCAGTCCAACTCGGTGGCAAACTTTAGCCTGACCTTTCAAGATCCTGGCTTGTTGTGATTTATTCTTCAATCATAGACTTGTGGGTGTAGAAGGACTTCACAAGAGAATCTAGTTTATGTCTCTGTCTCCCTGGAAAACTGCATCAGATCAGGGCCCAAGAACAGAGAGCATGGAGCCTCTTCTTCTTTTAGGAATTAGATCCTGTTTCCCCCACACCCTTCCGTTCTAGAGAATGAAGGTCATTTTCAATAAAACTCCAACTTGCTTTGATCCAAATTTGTCTGTAGCCTTTGTGTGTCTGTTTTGAGTCGTTGGTTGAAATCAAGAACAGTTGATTATGGTGCTTCTTGTGGTGCTTTCTCAGAGACGTAAAACGCAGCGCTTTTCAGAGTTTTTATTTCTAACACAGCATTACGGATACATTAACTAGTTTCTTCTGCTGGCTGTAGTAAATGACCACTAACACACTAGCTTAAAACACAAATTTGTTATAGTCTCTACGTGAGAAGCCTGACTTGGGTGTCACTCTACAAAATCTTGGGACAAGACTGTAATCTGCCCTGGAGCCTCCAACAGTGAAATCCATTGCCTTCCCTTTTTCAGCTTCTAGAGATCATTCTCATTCCTTGGCTTATGGTCTCTGTCTTCTATCTTCAAAGTCATCAGGGTCCAGTCTTTCTCACATTGTTGCACTCTGGTACTATCTCCTGGACCCCTTCTCTACATTTAAGGCCCTTTGTGAATGCCTTTGGGTCATCTGGAAAATCCGGGATGATCTTGCCTATTTTAAGGTCACTGGATTAGCAACCTCGAATCCATGCACAACCTTCATTCCCCTTTGCCGTGCAACTTAATATTTCCATGGTTCCTAAGGTTTAGGATGTGGACTCGTTTGAAAGGACCATTATTCGCTTACTACAACAAATGACTTTAAAAAAAAAATTTTTTTTTCCATTTTGTTGATTTGCAACCTCCTTGGGAGTTTCTCTGGTATAATCTGATACTGGCTCCCATACACAAAGGGTAGGGAGGGATTGAAGAAAGAGATTACCACGGATCAGTAGCTGGCAAGTTTAATGAGCAAGGGAACTTACATACAAGGCTTGTCTTGGGTGGTCTCAGATGAGTAGATCTCTGCACCCATCCCCCAAATCTGAAAAGTTTATAGACAGGCCTTAACTGGACAACATATACCAGACCATCCAGATGGTCTCAATACCACCTCACCATCTCAAGGTTATGTCCTTGTGGTAGCCTCTGAGAGTAAGTGAAATACATGTTCCAAGGTCAGGGGAGAAAGTGAGGGGCCTCTAATTGCCAGTGTCCAGCTCATGGGTGGTCATATCCTCTCAATGACCTCCCCCAAAACTCTGTTTTTATCCTTGAAGTTCTAGAGATAAACACACACACACACACACACACACACACACACACACATAATTGTAAGGAAAAAATAGATAAAATAAGGTCCTAAATATTCCCCATGCTTTTATTTAGTAAATTTCAGAATGTCAGTATCCTCACTTAACAAGAGTTGATGAAGGGACATAAGACCAAGACGAGAAGGTAGTAAGAATACATATATGACATTCTACAGGGATATTAAATTATGTCATCACCACAGAATTTTCCAACACGTAAGTTTTCACAAGATATTATGAGGACCATCCAAATTTTTTCTTCTTCAGGTGAAATATCCCAAAGCAACAAGCACGTTTAGTGTTCAAAATTTGTCTCTTATGGCTTTTGTAACTTTCCAAATTTCCCTATAGTTCTCAATAAGTATAAATGCTCCCAAATGAAGAAAAACCACAACAACTCTTGTCTGAAAAGTACATCATTCTCAGGACAGAAAAAATAGTTGCCAAAATTTGTTATTTTCAATGCACTAAAAAAGTAACATTAATTAAAAAAATTGAATTTCATTAAAGCACCCAGGGATAGCTGGCATGGGGTGGGTTTCCCTTGGCTGTATTTGTCACTTCCTGCCTTCCAGAAATAAGATAACCAAACATTACCCTCCAGGTTTCTCTTTATATCTCTCTGCCAACTATAATACCCTGTAAATCAGAGATGCTGGCTGCTATAGAATATTGACTTAGTAAAGTGTAATGCTCACAAAAGTTCTGTTTATATGGGTAAGAGATTCTTTTCTAAGAGAAAGACAGTTGCCAACACAATATTTGACATATTACCTCCATGGAACCATCCTTTTAATTCTAAATTATGGCATGAAGGTGAGTTTCCTATATTTGACTAACTTGGTCATGTTGTTCGCCTTTATTATTTAGCTTTGTTTCAGCTTCTAATAAGCTCTGGTGAATCAAATCTGAAACCATATCACGCCATGAACACTTTTACGTTAGGCTCTACACGGAAATAGCATGAAGCAAAACATGTGTAAAGCTGTATTTGCTACAACTTGTACCCCTAACGCATCCAGGTAACTCTGTTAAGTAACTATTCTCCGACTAGGAATTTGTTGCTCCGTGATGCTTCAAACTGTGGTTCTACCATTAGAGTACGAGTCTTCCGCCATGATTGTCAGAGGAGAGGGATAGAGTGCAGGGGAAGTCATACCAGCAATTAAATGCTTTAGTCTCGAAGTGATCCGGGCAACTTCTGCTCACCGCTCTCTGACCAGAACCAGTTGCATAGTGATGCGTAGTGCAAAGGCAACAAATGCTAATCCTTCCAGAGACCTGAAAAGAAAGACAAAATACACATGTGTGAGCACTAGCCATCTCTACCTCAGCTGTCAGAGGACAAATAAAAATAATTTATCTGTGTTTTAGTTTCTTTAAATTTTATCTTTTTTCACCTATAATAGAATTGCTGTATTGAAGACAAATTTTCAGTAGGCCCATTGAATATAATATTTTTTTCCTGAAAAAGGCGTGAACTGCCCTTATGCCTTGCAGAAGTGTAGCTCAATGTCATTTATAACCAATAAAAAAAGTCTTTTGATTTACTGAGACAAAAGTTGTCTATTCATCTCCCATTTAATCTGTCAAAATAACAACTGGCAGTGATAAGGAGATATATATATATATATATATATATATATATATAATGATTCCTCCAAATTCATGACTCTAGTAGCCAGTATAGGCAAACAAGCATAACCTTCTGCTGAATACGATCTTTGATAAAAGCTCTAAAGGATTTGAACTTCCCAGAGAAGGTTCATGTTAAAATCAAAACCTGTGTATGTGTCACGAAAATAACTTGTAGCGAAACATTTGGTATGAAACATCTCTTAAATTTACGTTTAAAATCGCACATACAAAGAAGAAAAAAATCCTGGATGGAGGAACTCAAGACCATCGTTATTTTATAATGCAAGTACATTTTTTCTACTATTAAACTTAAATACCTCATACAAGAAGCTTAGTTAAATTAATTTATTTGGTTTTGCTTTTGCGATGCATTGCTTATCGACCACTGCTCTAAACTGCCACCCACAGAGGGCACGTCACACACGCTGTATTGCTCAAGTGCACGGGTCATTTACAACCTGAGTTCTGAGTTTAAAATATTCTAGGCAACTTATTCTTCTTTCTCTTGAGATGTTTTCTCCAAAAACTTTAAAAAAAATTTACTGTTTATTTTTGAGAGAGGGAGAGAGAGAGAGAGAGGCAAAGAGAGAGGGAGACACAGAATCCGAAGTAGGCTCCGGGCTCTGAGCTGTCGGCACAGAGCCCGACACGGGGCTCGAATCCACAGACTGGGAAACCATCACCTGAGCCGTCATCTGATGCTCAACCCACTGAGCCACCCAGGCACCCCAATGGAAATTGTTTTAAAGCTTATTTCCTGGATTCTAGCTTGTGGGCCCTTTTTCAGTTTATCAACGAATTGAGCTTATTCCTTCTGTCTCTGTTTTCATCGACTGTAGAGGAGTTGATGGGCACCAGGGAGCATCTTCCTAGCGAACAGAAAGGGAGACCCTGACGGAGACTGTATTGTAGTATTTCTTCAGCTTATCTCCTCCGGTGTCCCTTCCTGGCTCACCCCAGGCCCCACACCCATGTGTGTAGAGTAACAAGGTTACACTCACACTCTCTGGCTGGTGTTCGTTATTCGTCTCCTCATCTCACTGAATATTAGCTCTCCTGAGTTACATGAAAGCACTTTTTTCCTAATACCAGGGAGAGACTGGGGCTTAGAAAAACACTATGAGTTCTGCCTCCTCCCTCTGTTATACCCTCCTGTCTAGTTAAAACAGCCATAGCAACTAAGGTGTACCCATTAAGGCACCACCACAGAAGCCTTGGTGGTGGTGCTACACATGTTCTGTAAACATTTTCAATCATCCACACCATAAAAAAAAAAAGAAGAGGACTTATGGTAACAAAATACTTATTCGTCTCCTTAAGTGCTTGTCTGTAATTTAGTTTAATGATGCTACACTTTCTTGTGGTCTCGCTGGGCCTCAAGGGCCATTTATATTGATTTCGCCATTCAGTTTGTCTCAGTAACAAACAGCCACATAAAACACAGACTGGAAAAAAAGGAACTTTCCCAAAGTGGAAAGTCACATTTATCAGTGTAATAAAACTTTTGATTCTGGGCTGCATTTAGTAAGGCAGTCTGATTCTTGAAATATAAACCCAGAACGTGCCCATGAAAGGCCACCCTAACATTTATGATTGCTAATTTTCCATTGTTGAAGTCACCAAAAAAATGTTCATAAAGCTTTTTGAGTTATTTTCTCCTAGCAATCCAGATTTGTCCAAAGGATTATATTATTATTATTATTATTTTGGTTAATAGGTAAAGGAGTAGATGAAAAGCTAAATGAACACCAAGCAAAGCAAGGAGGCTGAGAAAAGGAAATGAGATGTCTAATGGACTTCAGATTATACCTCATGGTGTCTGGTGTGAAAGTTTTGTAAAATTATTTTCATATTTTTACAGAAAACAGAGTGATGTTTTTTGTTGTTGACGCCAACTGTGATCTCTCTGAAGATTATTACATTGTTCTTAAAACACACCACCCCTAGCTTAGTTAACTACACATAACTCAAATCCAGGGCAACTGGAGTCTGAAATCACAGAGAGCCTGTCACTTAATAAGGTGCTCAGACACTTCATTGCAACTTATTACCCATGACAGGTTTTTCATTACATTTTTAAGGGGTTGAAATATTAAAGCATTCATTTGGATCCAGGTATCTAGTTGGAAAATGAATCCATCTATCAATTGTGAATAATCCTCACCAGACTATTGCACTGCAGGAGAGGATGGGGTCAGAGGACAGTATTCTGTCAAAATTTATAGCACATTATGCAAATATATTATATATGGAAATGGCACACACACATGAGGGGAAAAAAAGTCACCTCATGCTTGTTTGCAAATGGCCAGAGAACCATTTTGGATCCTTTCATATCATTAGGACCATTAACCATGACTTTAATTAACCATGACTCTTGCCCACGTGGGAACTGCCAGAGCTCACCTTTGGTTGACCAGATCAAGGTCCTGAATGTCTCACCAACACAGCCAGCTGCTGTCACTTGCCATCGTCAAGACTCCTTCAAGGAGCATGTTGCGGATTCTGGACATCTTTCCAAAAATGAGTTCCAAAAGTTTCTTCACATTAGCAGCAAAATTGGATACACAGACAAACAAGATTGCTTACAGCATATATAGTTCATTTTGATGCGTACATTCTGTTTTTATTTTTGTTTTGTTTTGTTTTTTAATGACCGGTCCTATTGCTAGAAGTAGCCTGCTTAAAAAAAATTGTTAAGATCCAATAAGTAGATCTGGGTCACATTTTTACTCTAATAATGGCTGTCTGTGTAATACAGAGAATACTTAATATTTTCCCTTTTCATAGCCAAGAAATAGTGCTTTATCTCTCTCTATTTTTTAAGGTTAATCTAAATATAGTAAGTTCACTGAAATAAATTTTTTAAAAAGTTAGTAATATTCTTCAAGTTGGACCCCGGAAAGAAATACAGTAGAGTCTCATGTAACCCGAAGTTAGGTTCTAAAGACAGAGTATAAGGCAAACGTTGAGTGTGGTCACATCACCATTGAAAATTATTCATGATTGTTCTTTTTTTCAGACAGTCACAAAGTCTCTACAAGTTTGCAGTTCTTTTCTTTTCTTTTTTTTTTTTTAACCCAGAAATAGAATACATAGGTATTTTATTAGATGAGAAGAGATTAAGCAGTTGGTTTGCAGTGCTGGATGTTGGTGTATAAAAATATATATCTTTAAACATTCATATTGCACTAATAGTGGTGACTTTGATAACACCTTGTCCAAAACAAAACAAAACATTTCCACTAATTTGTATTATCCCATTTTACCTGCCTACACATACAGGTAGGTTGTGCACCAGGCTAAATTTAGTGAGACGAGCTGACAGTTAACATTAAATATCTATGCATTTCTCCTGGTTTATATTGAGCTGTGAAAACAATTCTGAGGGCATTCACAACACTACCAGTGTGGACCAGCTACTCTCCTCTTGCCTTTTCTTTTCCATAAATTGGTTTCCTGCTGTCTTCCTTCGAACTCAAAGCTGCATGATGGAAGGCATCATATTTTCTCTGGTTCCCTGCTGCATTTTAAGTATCTCGCATGGAGTCTGGCATCTCAGAAACACTGAATAGTTGAAAAAATAAAGGTATGTCCTTTGAAACTCTTATCACTATGTCTTCAACAAGAAATATAGTGCTTTGGAGGTTGGGATAGTGTTTAGGGAAAGTCAAAGTTCAATAGTGACTTTTAAGATACTAACCATGTATTACTTAAACTATTTGCTGTCGATGAACTCAGAAATCACAGACCATTTTCAGGAGTTTAGCTCATATCTTGGGAGAAAACAAATACAGTGATACCAAACTAATATGATTAAAGTCATGGGTTCGAGTTCACAACTGACTGTAGTGGACATTGTTCAGTTCACCAGTTTTATGGGCTGTGGCCACAGAATTATTATAGCCTGTGTTTCGTAAGTTTGTATTGCTGAAGATTTCTCTGACTATGCATTTAATAACAGATAGCTTGATAAAAACGTCTATAAAAACATAGGTAAGGGGGGAAAAACATTTTCTTCCCAAAGAGATATAATATTGAAGGGATGTAAAAGCAAGTTGCCTTGGACATGGTAGCTTTTTCCTAAAACGTGCAACTAGACAACCGGGTAAGTCAAACACATACATACACATAAGCAAAAAGACAAAACAGAACTGAACAAAAAAAACTAAACATGAAATGATCTTATACTAATGTATTGAAAGCAGAGTTAACGAATGATTTATTGCACCTGGGATCTATATTTCAGGGATGAAACCCCACGTTCTATAACAAAGTGTCCACTTTCTACAGACATGCACTTCGTTACCTGTATCAGGTAATATCTCTTACCCCAAACATCTCTTATATCAAGTCGAGGCAACTTTTAAAAAGTGGAGATAAAATGTTTGATAGCACTATAACATACTCACAGAGAGTATAACGGTTTATGGGGACTGCAATGTTGCTTACAGAAATTTACCTCTATTGAATAGGGACTTCTACCAAACAGAAAATGATTCATAGAGAACTGAACTGCACAAATCTTCCCAAAATCAAAGGTAACAAAACCCAAATAAGAAAATATTTCTTAAGAATAAAATATGAGAGCATAATATAAAATTAATATAAATAGAATATAAGGATAAAATGTTAAATTCCACTTTTCTGACACTCAAAGTGCATCGCTTCTTTGCCACATTTTCTATTTCACATCATCAAACATGCTGTGGAACAATGACCAAATCCTACAAGCCGCAGGTAAGTTCCTACACCTGGAAAATAAAGTAGATCACGTTGGGTAAGAAAAAACTATCGTGGGTCTTAGTTTTACACACACACACAATTTTTTAATGAAATGTACAATATTATGGGCACCTGGGTGGCTTAGGAGGTTAAGCATTCAACTCATGATTTCGGCTCAGGTCATGATCTCATGGTCGTGAGAATGAACCCTTCTTTGGGTTCTGTGCTAGGTGTGGAGCCTGCTTTGGATTCTCTCTCTCTCTCTCTCTCTCTCTCTCTCTCTCTCTCCCTGCCTTGATCTCTTCCCCCCATGGTCTCTATCTCTTCTTCAATAAATAAATAAATAAATAAATGGATTAAAATTAAAAAAATATATTAGTATTTTGTTGTTAGAAATAGGTAAGTTTTTAGAGCTACTGAGAAAAAGAAATGCCTTTTGTTTGCTTTTGAAGCCCCTAAAAGCAGGTTTTTTTGTTTGGTCCACTGGATCTAAGAAATTTGCCTTTATAGGACTTCTTCGTCAGACTGCAATGACCTTAGAAGGAAGGGACATGATCTTAGTTTGGCTGTTGTTAAATCTCTCAAAATGTTTTTTGATAAAAATAAATCCTCAGTATACATGTGTAGATTGAATGGGATTGTATTTTAAATGCGTTTTATTTACTCATATGATTAACAAGAACTTAATTCACATGACCTTGTATGTTATTATAGGTATGACTAGCACAAATATTAATAGTAACTCCAAGTTATATGGGAGACATGCTCCAGTCCTTAACAAGTTATGTAGTAATAGTGTTCATTTATTAAATGAGGCAATCATCTTTCCCATAAGAACATTCTCAGAATGGCACTGATAACTTAGAGCTTCAGTGCTGGATTTCTTTCCCTTGTACTCGTGGCCTATAGCACTGAATGGAAAAGACACCAGATAATAATTTCCTGTGAGATTTACAAGTAATAATTTCTAGAAGAATTTTATGAATGAATTTTCTGGAGTAGGTAAATAAATACGCCAAAATCTGCACAATCAAGATGCTGAGATTTAATTTCAAGGTCATTTTGTTTCCTGACTAGTTCATGTTCACACACATAAACAACTCAACTACTTTGACTCACTTAACTGTCAACAACTCCTTTTCCTGGAACTTCGCTTTGACCAGTTCAGCTATTTAACTGAACAAACCTCTTCAGTCAGCCCAGCTGGCTGAACCATATCTGCATGTTGCCCGAGACACAATTCTACAATTCTGTATTTAACGAGACTTCCATACATGATAATATGGCTCTTATGGAGGGGGTATACTTAAAATTTGGAAGAACTGTGCATTTGGTTTTTGAAAGCATCCAAAATCATTTATTTGAATACACAATCTGTGTACAGATCGACCTTAGTAACTGTGCTTTTTTTTTTCCCCTTAAATAAAATTATAAAGTAAAAACCTCTTTCAGAATTATATGTAGAAAAGTTGTGCCGAGTAGTGTAGGTAAACTCCACCCAGAGATTGCGGCCTCGTTTGGAATCAGAGGTGGGGTTAAGAGACTGCTGGAAGAGAAAAGGATCATTTATTTGCCTGCATAAACATATATTCATTTCGTGTATTTGTGTGTAGACTCCCTCTCCCACCCCCACCCCCCAAAGAGGAGATCAAACACAACAGATTGCACGTTGTACAAAAACCGCACACATCCAACTCCATTTTTACTAGCGGTAGGTTAAATTTACTTTGCCTTAATGTGTAACGCATTATCTGATTCATTCCAGTGACTGATCCATTCAAACAGTCTCCGTATCAGATTTATAGGAATAGAGAGGAAATTCTTAGAATGAATCAATTTAAATGCAACGTTTAAGAAAAAGCGACCTTTGTGCAAAATCCGAATTTTATGAATGTGCCTTGTTTTGTGGGAGCAGAAACACCAGTGATCAATATAACGTTAGCATAAGAAGTCACATTGAACATTAAAAGCTTTAACAGGAAGAACGCTTGAAATAATTTAGTGCTGATAAACAGCACTGCAGGCAAGTTTTTGGCAATTTGTGATAAACCACACATTTTCAAAGACTCACAGAAATCCCTCTAAATGTGCATTATACTGGAGTCGTGGTGAGTTCATGGGGGTTCTCAGAAGAGTATTTTCAGAGCCGGACATTTTGCCATGGTTAACAAGAAAGTTGTTTCAGTAAACAGTGGGAAGTCCTACACACTTCAGCAGTGTTCGGATTCTGCATGGTGGCAAACCAAGGCAGGTATCCACTGCTCGGCCAAACAACGTTCCGATTCTTGATCATGGCAAACTATCACGAGAAGCAATGCCACTTAAAAAAAAAAGTGGGAAGGTAAATTTTAGTATAAATAAATAAATAAATAGATAAAGAATCTTAAATGCTAGCTGTAATTAAGTTGATTGTGTTGATTAGGTTTTTGCATACCATTCTTGTTCTCTTGTATTCATGTACCGCAGACACATTTGGAATGCATGGTGGTTTATAAGAAAAATCATTCTTTTTTTTTTTTTTGGAGAGAGAGAGAGAGCATGACTGGGGGAGAGAGGTGTGGGGGAGGGGGAGAGAGAGAGAGAGAGAGAGAAAGAGGGAGAATCCCAAGCAGCTCAATCTTATGACCCTGGGACCATGACCCCATCCAAAACCAAGAGTCAGACACTCAACTGATTGGGCCACACTAGGCACCCCAAGAGAAGGAAGAGAAGGAGGAAACGATTCCAGCTCCACACATGCTAAAACTACTTTTCCTCCTTCTCTTCGCACACATTTCCAGCACTGGATCCCATGAGGCTCATTCATAATGCATTGCAACCTTGGATAGATACACCTTTATGTTATGTCAACAGGCATGTGAGTATTTTGAACAGCGGGAGCATTCCTGTAAGGTGTTCCCAGCTAGTGCCCAAAAGTGACTGGGTACCATATAAAAATACCACCTTATGCAGAAATTGAGAGTATCCCTAACCCATCTTCCCCTTAGCTAGGTCCCCAAAATACCACGACGCAACCAAAGACAGAGGGACTTCAGAGTGGATTAGGTTAGAGTTGCATTACCGCAATGTGGGCAAAATACATTACTTTCGCAAAGAATATAAACATATGACCATGTGAACACATTGCTAGGGCCTTCCCTAGAGACTTGAAAAAGGTTATGCAAATGAGGGACCCCAAAACTTTGGGGAGGGACCCCAAAACTTACTGGCCCACTAACCCAGCTACCACAGTGAAGGGATTTTAGAGATGTAGTTAAAATCTTCAATCAGTAGAGCCTGAGATAGGGAAATTATCTGGATGGGCCTGACCTCATGACATGTGTTCTTTAAAAGCGGAGAGTTTTCTCCGGCAGATCATACAAGAGAAAGTCGGAGAGATACGCACTAACCATCCTGGAAGAAAGTGACGTAGGTTGCAAACTACCAACGGAAGCCATGTGGCAAGGAACCTCAGGCAGCCTCTAGTTGCTGGGAGCTGTCTCTGGCCATCAACTAGAAGGAGAATGGGGTCTCTAACCTGCCACTTCAGTGAAATAAATTCTACTTTGGTCAACATCAGTGATCCCGGAATAGGACCATGAAGTCAGATAAGACTGCAGCCTCCACTTATACCTTAATTTCATTCCAGTCAGACTCTGAATGGAGAATCCAGTCACACCGTGCCCAAATTTACAGAAACAGTGAGGTAATAAATTTGTATTATTTTGTGGTGCCAGATTTGTGGCAATTTGTCATGCAACAATAGAAAGCTATTAACATGCATTTCTTGGTAGGAGTTACATAAGAGGTAGATTATAAATTGGAGGTGCCCCAAGTCATAGAAGCAAAACTAGAGAGACAGAACACATAGCAAAATAAGACAAAGGGGGGTTTATTCACTACAAGGACATTTGGTCTATAGAACACTGACCTGATGGGCCCGAAAGGAGACGCAGGGGAAGCAGAGGACTAGAATCACCTTCCCAGAGACGTGAGAGCGGCTGAAGTGGACATCTGAGGGGTGCAAGAATAACGAACAAGTCAAAAGGAAGTGTTCTTTCTAAGGGATGTTTCAAGGCGACAGAGAAGAATACTGACTGTGATTCCAGGGTTGAGATGGGACCAGCACAGAGAGATGTGAGGAGCCATTTGAACCAAGAAAGAACTGTTCTTAGACAAGGATGCTCTAGGAGTCAGCTAACTTTAATCACATCCCCGAACTGAGGGTGTAAAAGAACTATGAGTGGGGCGCCCGGGTGGCTCAGTTGGTTAGGCAGTCAACTTGGGCTCAGGTCATGACCTCGCGGTTCGTGGGCTCGAGCCCCACGTCACGCTCTGTGCTGCCGGCTGGGAACCTGGAGGCTGCTTCGGATTCTGTGTCTCCCTCTGTCTCTGCCCCTCCCCCACTCCTGCTCTGTCTCTCTCTGTCTCTCAAAAATAAACAAACATTAAAAAAAAAACGCGAGTAAAATATTAATGATGATCACATGTAACCGTAAATGTCTGAAAGAGAAGGACGTGCTGAGGGACCAGAGGTGTCATCAGGGAAACAAAGTGGCCTTGGCTTTGATGATTTCTCCAAGGTTCGGGCACTGAAACTCTTTCATCTTGGAAGCTTAATTTGTTGATCAGATGAAGAGGAAGTGTACCTTCTGGAAGGAGCAGAAGAGGGATATACCAGCAATCAAACTCTCTGGAAACACATTACACAAGAAGGCAAATTTTATAACGAGAAGTATAATGCCAGGATCCCCGGGATATATCTGTTGTGCAGCCAGCACCCTTCTCTTCCTCTTCTCTTCTGCTTACAAACTGTAAAGGAAAGGTGCCTCGTTAGCTTGGAAATAGTGCAAAGGAGGCCGGTTTAATAGCATCAGACCCTAATGGCTACGTAGGACCATCTTCCCATCCAGGGTATACCTGACACCCTGGAGTCATACATTTGTGTCTCAAATAGCTCTCATGCTATATTTTCTGGCAAGACAGATAATGTGCTGGCATTGAGTATCCCTCCAATATGATGTACTTCCTCATAGAGGACATATGAGGCCCCCCATAGCCTCCTTTATGCCGTATTGAGTGCTGGCCATGGCATGTCTTATATATTTTTTATTTTTTTTATTTATTTTTCAAGGGAGGGGCAGAGAAGGAAGGAGAGAGAGCATCCTCCTCTGAGCTGTCAGCACAAGGGGCTTGAACCCATGAACTATGAGATCATGACCTGAACTGAAAGCAAGAGTCGGACATTTAACCGACTGAGCCAGCCAGGGGCCCCCTGTGATGTCTTGCTGATTGGATTTGTGGAGTTGTCCCTTGAGAGCTTGCTTTTGGTCTTGTGGCCGAGTCAGAGTGAAAAGTAGCCAGGCAAGTAAGATCCATGTTTGTTTTTGCCACCTAGATGTGTGGCCGAGAATGTCATACGTTGCATCAACACAGTCTACATAAAACCTCTCCTGAGTTATCTCTTTTAGATTTAGAAAAGTTCTCTCCATGGAAGAACTGGCAGGACTCCTTGTTTCTAATAATGAGAGTTGTGCCATTTATCATGTTCTTTTTTTTAACCTGGATGCCAGGAATTTCGAAGCTCAGTCTGAAACTTAACCATAGTGACAACGTTATCATTCACTAAGGTTAGCTTACTAGGCCTTTCTATTTTTCAATACTCACAATTTTGTATTTCTGTTTTCTTAGCGTTGTTGTATAACAGTATAAGCCACATCAAAGCCTTTAGGTGTATAGATAAGTTCAGTATGCAAATAAGCCTAGATGGGAACATTACTCAGCAATAAAAAAGAAGAAACCTACAACAACGTGGGTGAATCCGAAGGGCATTATGTTGAGTCAGAAAAATCGGTCTCAAAAGGTCACATTCTGTCTGCTTCCATTTATGGAACATTCTGGAAATGACAAAACTACGGAGAAAAACAACAGATGAGAGATTGTGAGGGATTAGGGTGGTTGAAGGAAAGTAACGATTGTAACTGCAAAGGGGTAACTTGGGCAAAATCTCTATGGTGATGGAGTAGTTTTGTATCTTGACTATAGTGGTGGCTACACCAATCTACACACGTGATAAAATGACATACACTTTATGCTAACATCACTTTGTTGGTCTTAGTATTATACTGGAACTCTGTAAGATG
The DNA here is from genome assembly GCF_023721935.1 of Panthera uncia. Lineage (NCBI taxonomy): Eukaryota > Metazoa > Chordata > Mammalia > Carnivora > Felidae > Panthera > Panthera uncia. The sequence goes on from NW_026057584.1 coordinate 12,736,883, forward strand.
TAAGTATTGAGCAAATCTGGGTGGAAGGTATAGGGGACCCTCTGTACTATCTTTGCAACTTCCTGTGTATCTACAATTATTTCAAAATAAAAGAAAGGTTTAAAAAAGTCTCCAACTTGTGCATTTTACATGGGGATTTTATCATATATAAATTATACCCCAAATAATGTTGATTACGAAAAGTAAGCATCAGTGTCATAAACTAAGTAATGAATTGTTTACACTGACAAGCTTATCAGAGTGATCCCAAGTTGGGTTTCCTAAAAACAAAAATAACAGGTTCCTGGGGTGCTGGAGTGGCTCAGTCAGTAAAGCATCTGACTTCAGCTCAAGTCACGTTCTCAGTTTGTGAGTTCGAGCCCCGCTTTGGGTGAGCCCTGCTTCTCTCTCTCTCTCTCTCTCTCTCTCTCTGCCTCTCTCTTTCTCACTCTCTCTTTCTCCACCCACCCCTGCCCCTCGTGGGATTCTCTCTCCCTCTCTCTCTCTCCATCTTTCCCTTGCTCGCTTGCACACCCCCAAAAAAAAGAAGAAGAAAAAGAAGAAGAAAAAAAGAGGGATGCCTGGGTGGCTCAGTCGGCTGAGCATCTGACTTCGGCTCAGGTGATGATCTCACATTCGTGGGTTTGAGCCCCACATCGGGCTTTGTGCTGACAGCACAGATCCCCTCCTTGGATCCTGTGTCTCCCTCTCTCTCTGCCCCTTCCCTGCTTGTGCTCTGTCTCTCTGTGCCTCTCAAAAAATAAAATAAAATGTTTTAAAAAAAATTTAAAAAGAAGAAAAAAGGAAATAACAGACTCCCGGAAATATCGCGCAATTTGGTTGTTCAAACAACCTGACGAAAACACCTAAGAATATTTACACTCAGCCCTAGTGCTGACCGAGTAGAGCGTAAGCGGTTAGTCTGAATCAGATGGGGTTTATCACCAGAATACAGAATGACAGAAGTGCAAATAGAGCAGAAAGGAAAGCTCTCAGAGGGAAAACAAATGTTTTATCTGCCCAGCCAGCAACATCAAGGCCGAGAGCCAAGCAGAAATGCGGGGGGACGCAGGTCATGGGAGACCCACAGACCACGCGGGCATGCATACACCTCTGAACTAAGAGAGGGGCTGTGGGAACCCGGTCCCAGTTCTCACCCCCCTCCAAATACCTACTGTTCCAAAGGCATGAGACCCTAGCAGGAAGTCTGTGACTTACCCAGGTCCCAGGGGGGGGGCAGGGGATGCTGCTAATCAGGATTTCATCTACACTGGAGCCATGAAGCCAGCTGAATGAGGAGGCAGTCCTGATATGTCACGTTTAAGCTACCCCCAACCACCCTCTTCAGATCACTACAGGCTAATGCGTTTTTAGAGAGAGTGTCTGGAATTTTTGAGGGCCAGGACTATACCTGCCACTTTATTATTATTTTTTTAAATTTAAAAAAAAAAATTTTTAATGTTTATTTATTTTTGAGACAGGGAGAAACAGAGCATGAACAGGGGAGGGTCAGAGAGAGGGAGACACAGAGTATGAAGCAGGCTCCAGGCTCTGAGCTGTCAGCACAGAGCCCGACGCGCAGGGCTAGAACTCACGGACCGCAAGATCATGACCTGAGCCAAAGTCGGCCGCCCAACCGCCTGAGCCACCCAGGCGCCCCAATATACCTGCCACTTTAATGGGTCTAAATCACCAGCTTCTGAGAAGCAGGGAAATGATTCTTGCAGAAATTGCTCAGCATACATGAAAATCTATTGGCCTGATTTGATTTCTAAAAATCAGCCTTCTGACCCAAAACCATGTAGTGCTCAGGGCCCAGAGATTCCCAATAAAAAAATACAGACTCCAGGACTACCACCGCTGGATCTCAGGAGGTGGGGCCTAGGAATCTACATTTTAACAGGCACCACGGTGCTGTGTAAGCTTCAACTCACTGGTAGAGTGTAGTTGAAAGCAGCAGATGGGTTCAAAAACCTTTTCACCTGTCGTGTCCTATCACCCCCTGTACAAAGCTGTAGATGTCCGGTAGAACAGACCAGGCGGGATCGTTGGTGCCCAGCCCCCACACTGCAGCATCCAAATATCATGAAATTACGAGAAGGTCCATGGATGTCCAGAGAGCAAGGACAGAACCCGGAGCTTCCACCCACAGCATGGAGCTCAGCATTACTAGTTTTTGAAGAATCTTTGAAGCGCACATGGCTCGAAAGAAATTAATAATGTAATTCTAGACGTCCGCATTTGTTTCCGTAGATACATAACGCTGCACAAACAGTTTGGTTGCAATTTCAAGGCAGTGGGTTCAGAGTCACTTGATCAAACTACGGTGGTTTTCGTAAGAAGGGGACGGGCAGATCGCCCTTTGACGTTTTTGCAAGTGTGACAACTTAAAATTGTAAATTAGCCTGCTTGTCATGATATTTTTAGCTGATTCCTTCTACGTATAAACACATCTCTAGATATTATTCCCATTACGTTCTCCTCATGATCACAGAGGCTTCTTTTTCAACCAACACAATAGCACAGCTCTGAGACAGCTCTGAGACCAAAAAAAAAAAAAAAAAAAAAAAGTAAAGAAACAAGTGTAACATTTAGCTCTTGAGAAAAGTCTGTCGTCAGCAAAGACAGTGCCTCTAAATTACTGACACCAAATATACTTCCACAAACCCTGGGCTTCTTGGAAGTTTCACCCTCCTTCTCAAACCCCCAGCACCTTCAATTCAGTTATCTAACCTTGGGGGCAAAAGGGAAAGGGGCGGAGTTGTAAATTCAAAGCAAGCAGGGCAAGAAAGCTGGAAAATGCTGATGAATCACAGTGTATTCTGAAAGAGTGAGGTCATGCATTTTTTCCCATGAATAGTTAACTCCCTTTTTACTAAGGGCTACATCATCCATTTTATTTGGGATTATTTTGTTTGGGTGTCAGGGATATTTGCTCCTGTGACCACCCTCCCCCCCATAGAAACCAACATTTAATCTATAAACACAAGACACTGTATCCTTTGAAGCAGGTAGCCGCAGAGCTGCTCAGCTGTTGCCCTTGACCTTAAGAGAACTTTTATTTTTCTCTCCACTTCTCAGCCCAGATTCTATTTTCATGCCAACGTGACATTGCGGCCTTTCTTATGAAGGGTTTGCTAGCTGTGCTGCACTGGCCAAGCTGTAGCAAAATATTTGATATATATTTAAAATATATGATGTGGGAACTGCAAGGAATTAATTGCTTTGCCAAAATACGCTACTCTTGATAGAGCCAGCAGTTTGATCGAAACCAGATTATGTATGAAGTGTGTATTGTCAATTACGAAACATTAATCGAAGCAAAGTAAAACAAAGTGATTTATTCCACAAAAAATAGGAGGTAGTCATCAGCTTGTATATCCTAAAAATAGGATACCTTAAAGTATCTGTTTATTTCTAGGACTTAAAATGAACCAGCTCAAAATACTTCTGATGACTGGTGTACGTGAATATACCTTTTTGCTTCTTTCACGCTTTTTACTCAATTACTTATTTTTGAGAGAGAAAGAGACAGACTGAGCTGGGCGGGGACAGAGAAAGAGAGGGAGACGCAGAAGCTGAAGCAGGCTCCAGGCTCTGAGCTGTCAGCACAGAGCCCGATGTGGGGCTCAAACCCACGAACTGTGAGATCATGACCTGAGCCGAAGTCAGATGCCTAACCCACTGAGCCACCCAGGCTCCCCTATTCAATTAATTTTGAAGGGCCAACTGTATGCCAGGCAGCAATACAAAGATTGAGAAATACTTCCATTATTATTAAATAATCTAAAGATGAACTTTTTCACTAATATTTGAGAAAATACTGTCCTCCCTGTGATATATAAATAACATCTAGAAATATGGGTTCAGATGTTTTCATAGTCTACTGAAGTGAGCGATGAAAAGATAACAATTTGAATTTTGAAAATCATTTTCAAAATAAAATAGAAATTCAGGGGCGCCTGGGTGGCTCAGTAGGTTAAGCCTCCGACTCCTGGTTTCGGCTCAGGTCATGATCGCACTATTCATGAGTTCAAGCCTTGCATCCGATCCTGCGCTCACAGCACAGCGAAGCCTGCTTCAGAGCCTCTCTTTCCCTCTCTCTGCCTCTCCCCTTTCCTCAAAAATCACTAAAGGTTACACATTTTTTTTAACAAAAAAAATAAAACAAAAGAGGAATTCATATACTTTTCTGTCATGAAAGCCATTTTTTCAATGTTAAACTAAAAACATCAAGACATAATTTTAATGACTTCTAATTAATACTGTTCTGATGTTCTCCATACTCTTATCCAGATTCCCTACACCAGCCTTTTCCATTCTCGTCTAAGCTGTAGAAGCTTGACTGTTATGAATCTCATCGGTGAGCTACCTTGCTCTCTGGCTTCCTGTAGGTTGGGCCGATGGGAAGCACTGACAGTAGACTGAGTTGGAAGAGGAGAATGTGGCCAGGGTATCTATTTTACCATGACCCCCCTTGCCAAGTGGCCACAGGTTGGCTGCATCACTCTGCCAAAGGCCATAGTGTCCCCAGGCGGTCCTGTCCATACACATTCCCCATGTTCTCCTAACCCATGTCTCTACTCAGGGGAAGAGGTGATAACAACTCCTCAGAGCTCTTTGCCCCTGTGTGATGACCCATCCTTTGTTTGTTTCTTTAAATCCTGTCCACACCACTTGAAAAAAAAAAAAGGGGGAATCTCTTTATTAAAAACTCGTCAATTACATCGTTTGAAAGAACCATCTGTTTTTGTCAACATCCTAACATGGCACCTGCATGGACTATTAGAATTAAATTCCAGCAGGCTCCCTACAGAGTTCTAAAAATAAATCATAAACTTTGCATCAGCTCAACTTATGTTTTCTGTATTCTCAACAAGCCACCTGTATTTCGCAAACCTTAGCTGCATTTATAAGTGAAACGGTTAATGTGCTAAGGAAAATATATTTGTCATTGTTAACATCCTTATAAGGGTTTTAAAAACAGATTGTTTTGCTGTAATTAAAGAAAAAGTTGGGGCTCCTGGGTGGTTCAGTCCGTTGAGCATCCGACTTCGACACAGGTCATGATCTCGCGGTTCGTGAGTTCGAGCCCCGCATCGGGCTCTGTGCTGACAGCTCGGAGCCTGGAGCTTGCTTCGGATTCAGTGTCTCCCTCTCTCTCTGCCCACCCCCCCACTCCTGCTCTGTCTCTCTCTGTCTCTCAAAAATAAATAAATGTTAGAAAAATATTTTTAAATGCTGAATGGCTGTGGATCAGAGTTATACAAGCACTGGTGTCCAACTCTTTCCAAAATACATGATTTAATTAGACCTGCTAGCCTTTAGGTCCATTCAAGCATCTGCTTCAGGTGGCGGGCAAAGAATGTTGTCTTCATTGCTCCAATCCAAGCACCTAGCAAGGGTTGGCTCCTGGCAGATTTTCAGTAAATTTTTACGTGTTGAATTTATGAAGAAATCAAAGCTTATTTCCTTTTCTGATATTACTGAAAAGAAGAATCTAAAGTTTAAAGTCTGGTAACTACTTCAAATACTTTAAGGTTTCTTTTAAAATTAAATTATACCTGGAAGATATAAATAAATAAATATATATATATAAATATATATATAGAAAAAATATAAACATATTATATATATATATAATAGAAACATATTATATAAACATTATATTATATGTAAACATTATATTGTATATATTATTTATGTAAACATATATACACACATGTAAATTATATATGTGTAAATTATATATATGAACATATATATACATATTATATACACATATACACATTATATACACACATATAAATTATATATGTGTACATTATATACATAAACATATATATATATAAATAATTATTATTACATTAGTAACAGACAAAAATTTAATTGAGCTGTTATAATTAGGGGATTGGATTTCACACCCCTAATTTAATTTCCAGAATAGAATAATAGAATCCCATACCTGGAAGAGTTCTGTGAGAATTCTAGCCTAAGAGGCATCCTTTAGAATTTGAAATTTGCCACCAAGGCAATCTAAGTGAATCATCCACAAGTGATATACAACTGTTTTGGAATTGAAATGCTTCCCAGTTTTATGGGCAAGCGTAGGTCTCCCAGAAAATTCCAGCTGCTCCACAGACAAAGCACTCAGAATATGCTCTGGAAAGTAGGTACTACTCTGATCAAAAGAAACTGAGGCTATTAGAATATGATCTTCTGCAGAGAAAGGGAGAAGGGAGCAGGGAGTTGGGTGGACATTCGTACTTCTCAGACCTGCGCAGCCCTGGTGGATTGTTGTCTGAGCCCTAGCTCGATTCCCAAATTTTAAAGTCTGGTCAAATCCCAGTGAACTGTTATCAAAGAAGTTGGGGTTTCTTTTTCTTTTTCGTTTTTTTTAATTAATTTATTTATTTTGAGAGATAGCAAGATTATGGGAGGGGCCTAGAGAGAGGGAGAGAGAGAACCCCGACCTGAGCCAAAACCAGGAGTTGGGCGCTTAACCCACTGAGCCACCCAGTTGCCCCTAAGTTGGGGTTTCAAGATAAGGTGGAGCTAAGACAGAAGATCCCAGACATAATGTCATTCAGAGGAAAAAAAAAAAACTTACCTTTCTTGCTGTTCATTATATTTAACCTCTACTTCTTCCTCCTCATTTTTATTTATATTCTTCAGTCTCTGTTGTTGTTTTTTTTTTACTAACTTCTCTCAGTCTTTCTCTTATCTTCTTCTTACTGGCGTCTTATGTCCCACTAGTAACTCACCAGAGCTATACCAATCTTCCTCCCATGGATAATGTTGTCTGCATCAATTCCCTTAGCTGGTAAATTAACAAGTATAATTCAACTTTTTTCAACCAACTTTTGTTGAAGGTCAAGCAATTTTCTTAGTAATAGGCTACAGTTGTTGACCTCACTGACCTCAAAATCTGGCTTATGTTGGAGGAGGTCATCAGGAGAATGTGACCGCCAGTTGACTTGAGAGGTAGACTCAGGTAACAGAAGGCTCCTCGCCATCTTCCTTGTCTTTGAAATGAATGTCCCGCCTACAGTTCTTACACTAGCAGGACAGTGTACCTGTCTCAATGACGTAGTCTGGGGAGAGAAAGGTGTTAGGGCCATCTGGACTGTACACAAGAGTGAACCCATTAAGGCTCTCACATAAATTTTTAAGATTTGGATGGGCAGGTAAAGAGATTTACTTGTCTTACAGTTTCCCAAGGCAAATCTCGGATGTCAATTCCTTTGTATATGGAAACTGCCACTTACCAATCTGGAGTGGTCTGCCTATTTCTTCAGTCTCTCCCTGCCCTCACTGTAAAGGGACCAGATTCAGATTTCATCGGGAACTCCTGAGGTTGTGAGCCAAAGAAGCAAATAATTGTTCTTCAATTTTTGAGAGTGGGTTTGGATTTGATCACAACTACCTGAGTAAACCAGAATAGGCATCATGAAGTAGGCAATATTTGAGTTAAATAACAATTTATCACAGTAAGTAAATATAGGAGGAGATCTTAGATTGTTTTGGAATTATTAGAGGAAGAAGAAGCTGGAAAAGGAGGATGGGACTAGCCTGGGGAGACCCCTATAAAAGTTTACAGATGATCGTGTGGTTTGTGATGATTCTTTGAAAATACTTATACATTTATTTTTTTTTATATATATAGAGAGAGCACACGTGTGCAAGCGGGGAAGGGGTGGAGGGAGAGAAAGGATCTTAAGCAGGGTCCATGCTCAGAGCAGAGCCTGATGTGAGGCTCCATCCTGCGACTGTGAGGCCATGACCAGAGCCAAAATCAAGAGTCAGACGCTTACCCATCTGAGGCACCTAGGCACCCCTGAAGATACTTTCAACTATGGAAGTGAAATATTGTACATATGACTTACATGATCCAAACTGAGCTGAACTGACTAAAAAAAAAATGTTGATTTATCAAAATGAAACAGAAGCACAGGGAACATAGGGCACACTGGGATTATTACTATTTTTGGTTTTGTCAAAACAGTTGTGCCGGAAATCTAGAGAATCATACATTGGCTAGTTTCATTGGTGTCTGATTTGAACCCAAGTCAAAATGATTGGAAAAGTCAATGTAAACTTTTCTTTAGACCTGCAAGGCCCCAAATAAAACAAGAAAAAAAAAACAAAAACAAATTTAAGCCACAGAAATTTAAGCCTAGTACAATGAGAGGCTACAAGAGAGAGAGAGAGAGAGAGAGAGAGACAGGAGAACAAAACATTTCTTAAGTAAATAATGAAGAAAATAATCAGATTGTACTGATCTTTTATTAGTTCACTTTTTTGTAACAAACAAATGTTGATTATCTGCTTTTGCCAGGCAGTTGCAGGGACAAAAAGACTGTCCCTCTCTCACTTTGGGGAAATCTCGATTTTGTGGTAGAAACTCAGTGTAGATAAATATACCCAAGTGATTAGCTTCGATTACTACTTTGCTAAACTACTTGGAGGTAGTCTGAATATCATCTTAAATGGAATATTATTTCTAAAGCATTTAATGTCGTCTGTCTTTTCACATTTCCCTTACCAAATGTTATCATAGGATTTGCAAATATAGTATACATTGATCTCTGTAACATATGGTCCTGGGAAAGCTCTTTTACTAATAGGAATATTTGCAGGAGAACTATTTCTCATTACTTATGTTCAAAAATCCTAACAAATAAACTCTTTTGGCCTATTACAAAAATGTTTCTTATCCTCTCAAGGAGTAAAACTGTTACTTTTGCTTCCGGTTTAACTTGTAGACTCAATTTTCTTATGCTACAGTCATCATTATTTTTCTATAAGTCATATCCTAAAGACATATATTAATAATTTGAATTCCATACCTCGCCTACGGAGATGTAAGCGGTATGAATTATTTTTGAAGTAGGAAAAAAGCTGCTAAGATGGGCTGATGACCATTGTCTTAAATATCACTTTCTCAACATCAAGGGTTACACCTGGAAACTGTTCATCATAGCCAAAGAGGCAAGGCCTCCTTGGGATGTGGCTCATCAGAATGACTAATACAAAGTCATTTTTCTCATAAATCTGCCTATTCTCCCACCATCTGTTATTTGCATTTTTCCAGAAAGTTAAAAAAAAAAAGTACTGATGGAATGTTTTGACCCAACTGCAGTTAACTTCACATGGTTTACTGTTTTACTTCCCAAGATGACATTTCAGCCAAGTGTGTAGTGGAATATTGCATCAGAATATCTATCATCAGAATTCCAGGTGAGACATCTAGAGGCAAAAGGGGGAATTGCTTAACAATTTAACCATTATTAGTATTTTGCTTCAAATCAACGTTGAGTTAAAAAGAAGAGAGAAGAAGAAGAAGAAGAAGAAGAAGAAGAAGAAGGAGAAGAGGAAGGAGAAGAGGAAGGAAGAAAGGAAGGAAGGAAGGAAGGAAGGAAGGGAAAGAAACCTAATAGTCTGTGTACCTATCACTGAATATTAACCCATAAACTCTCACATGCTTTAATTTCCAACAGGCCAAGCCTATGAGGTTAACAGTTTTCTTTGATTTGCAATGATTTATAGTTTTTTTTGTTATTTTTTACTGTCAACACCAAAGAAGATGTATATTTCTGATTTCATGAAGATGCATATTTATAGAATAAATGTTGTGTATTATGTCTGGACATAAGACATTTATAACATTTGGCATAGACAAATATGAATAACACCCACTCAAAGCTATTCACCTAAAGAATGTTCTATTTAAGCCAAAAGATCCATATAACACTTGTAACAACAAATAACAACATGATTCCTTCTGCTATATATGAGTCACTCTGCTAGGCACTGGGTGTGCAATGGTAAAAAGGGCAGAAATAGTCCCTGCCCCCCTGGAGCTTATAGTCTAGTGTGGAGAAATCAAGATTTTAAAAATCAACAAGAGGATGGATAATTACGAACTGTAGTGAGTGTTATAAAGGAATGAAAAATATGAACTCATGGCACCATAGATACTCATTGACAGAAGTGGCTTTGGACCTCATCTAGTGATTGAACACAGTATTTCAGAGCTAAAGAATATAATGTCTAATGGATAAAAAAATGGGCCCAAGGTCATACGGTCATGTGTGATATTTCAGATTAGACACAGAGAAAACTTAAAATGGTGAATTTCACCAAACCCAAATAAATTATGACAAATTAAAATAATTTCCCTAGCTCTTCTGGGGGGCAATACGATTAGAAAAAAGCAGTAGAATAGAAGATTCTTCTTGGTCTACAAATGCCAAACAGGAAGCGACTTTGGTGATTGTTTTTCGGATGTTGTATCAGTCAGGCTAAGTTATGTTCTGATGTCCTAAGTGCTAGTATATTACAAGGAAAACCCATTTCTTTCTCACGTTCTATGTACTTTATATGTTGCCAATGAATCTGCACCAATTCATCTTCACTTCTGGGACCAGACTCATGGAGAAGACTTCCAGCCAAAGCACCACAGGTTGTAATGGCAGAAGGCAGACCAAATCTGTTAACCATGTGCTGGCTCTGGAAGCTTCCACTCAGAAATGTTGCATGTTGTCTCTGCTCACAGGAGAATCCAGGTTTCATCGGAGTACAGTCTTCCTACAAGAAGGAGCACCAAATGCAAATGAATAATAATTACAACCTACCACATACATGGACTATATGTTTTTTATATAAAGACGCTAAGAGATGCAATATTTTAGTGACAGTCCTGACCGTTCCTCTGAATTAAATCTTGATTTCACAGTTGCTTCCTCCCTCAGCTTGTATCTGCTTTCTCTTGGAAATGTCTCATTTCTTTTGTCGTGGGGGACCCTCCTCTTCTACTTTCAGTCCATGGCATCTGAGTCCCACGTCCATCTTTAAGGATGAAATGCCCACCCCATGTCAGATTTAAGCCAATCATTGCTTCATATCTTCCTGGCCACAATGATTAAGTCACAGTAGGGACTAATTCTATAGTTGGTCTAATTAAAGCAAAGTGCCATGCTTCTGTGGGGGCCACAGGTGGATGGCCACGTGGAAGGAAAATTTATTTCCTGCTAGACTCAGACTTCAAAGGAGTGAGGCAGACCTGTTATCGCCTTGTTCAGACTTAGAGCCTCTTCATGCTTGAAGCCTCAACCCTGGAGAGGAGGAGTTGACTGATCTGAGATAGGCAAGGCAGTCAAGTCCCCTGTGACAACAATTGAGCTCCTGAACAAAGCTGCTCATGAAGACAGCCCTCCTCTGGGTTTTCAAATGTAGAGATAATTTTAATTGTTACAATTAGATTGTTTTGGGGTTCTCAATACTTTGCGACTTGAAATACGTAATAAATGTTTTGAGCAACTTACTCCGTCTGAATTTATGCTTCCTCCTCTGTTTAAAAAAATAATTAAAAAAAATAAATAAAGGAGGGGCGCCTGGGTGCCTCAGTCGGTTAAGTGTCCGACTTCCGCTCGGGTCATGATCTCGTGGTCCAGGAGTTCGAACCCCACTTCAGGCTCTGTGCTGACAGCTCAGAGCCTGGAGCCTGCTTCGGGTTCTGTGTCTCGCTCTCTCTCTGACCCTCCCCCGTTCATGCTCTGTCTCTCTCTGTCTCAAAAATAAATAACAAAAACATTAAAAAATTCTTAAAAAAAGGAGGTAGTTGGATTAGATGGTATCCAGATTTGCATTCTCTGATTCCATAATCTAAGCTACTGGGTGCCATGGTTAAGACCCTAGCACAAGAACAATAATGTTCGTATCTAATTGAGATTACACACTTGGCACTTCTCTTAGTGTTTTCACCAGAACAGCTCTCTTTCTGGGGCAGCTAGGTGGCTGTCACTTAAGCATCAGACTCTTGGTGTCAGCTCATGTCATGATCTTGTGGTTTGTGGGTTCAAGCATCTGGCTCTGTGCTGATGGTGCAGAGCCTAGTTGGGATTCTCTCTCCGCTCTCTGCTTCTGTCCCATTCACACGTGCACACGAGCTCCCTCTCCCTCTCCCTCTCTCTCTCAAAATAAACTTAAAAAAAAAAGAAAAAAAAACTGCTCTCTTTTCATGTCATTGCAGCTTTATCCTATGACATAGACACTCTACAGATGCCCCTTTAGGACTCACAAAATAAGTTTGCCGGTATAGTTTTAACTGTCTTTGAAGCATGATTTATTTATTTTTTTTTTCAACGTTTTTTATTTATTTATTTTTTTGGGGGACAGAGAGAGACAGAGCATGAACGGGGGAGGGGCAGAGAGAGAGGGAGACACAGAATCGGAAACAGGCTCCAGGCTCCGAGCCATCAGCCCAGAGCCTGACGCGGGGCTCGAACTCACGGACCGCGAGATCGTGACCTCGCTGAAGTCGGACGCTTAACCGACTGCGCCACCCAGGCGCCCCTGAAGCATGATTTAAAAAGGTCCCAGGATCCAGACCCTTCAGAGTTTGTCTCTTCCCCTAGTAGGAACCATGTGGCTCTCTGTCCTCTGTCAACAATTTCTGTTGTGCTTGGATTATTCTCTAGTTTCCCACTTCCTGGTTTCAATCAACAAATGCTCAGAACTCTTTCTGATATTCTCAACATTGATTTTGCTTTAAGTATCCAAGGGGTCATCTACTTGAGTCTTTCATTTTCCATCAAATTCATTTTTTTTTCAACTGTTTGGCCTAATTCTGGAAAACTTCAGAACATGTAAAAATAAAGAATTAACTTACCAATTTTCACTCCAAATTGGAAATCAAAATCAATCCAGATGGGTCCCACAGGTCATGATTGAACCTTGAGAGTTGCTTGCTTCTTTGTGAAGTCATGTCAAGACCCTCCAAATCCTTGAAAATGGGATCATGAACAAAGAAACAAAGGTTCCTAGCGCCTCCGTCATTCAGAGTATCAAATAGATTCCTGTGTTATCAGAGGTTGGCCCAATAAAAGCAGTTATTTTTGCTCATAGAATGTCTAAAAAATTGCCCTGTGATGTCTCTCCAAGCATATTTTATCAAGAACATATTTTCAACTTCATAACAACCTAATTCGCAACTTGCAGAGGAAAGTTCTCAGTTTTCTAGGAGAAAAGCTAGATTTAGGGATTCTGAGATTCCACAAGGCAGAAGCTTGGTCATCTTGATTCAAAAAAAATCTAAGTCATAATGACACATTTATGGGTCCATAAACAATATTATAAAGTTGTAATGAAAGATTCAAATTTCAAGTAGTGGTTTTGCAACTACATGAGGGAACACTAAAGTCCTATAACAGATTATGCAGAAATCTGGTACCAGTCCAATTCCACAAGCAATACTGAGCTCTTAATACATATAAAGTACCATGCTATATATGAGAGGGACACGTAAATAGATGAAGCCTAATTTTTTTTAAGTTTATGTATTTATTTTGAGAAAGAGGGAGTGTGAGCAGGGGAGGGGCAGAGAAGGGAAGGAGAGAATCCCAAGCAGGCTCCGTGCTGACAGGCAGAACCCAATGTGGGGCTTAATCTCAAGAACCATCAGATCGTGACCTGAGCTGAAATCAAGAGTCCGAGGCTTAACCGGCTGAGCCACCAGGCACCTGGAAATCTCATCTATACACTTGTGAGTTGGTGCTGTCTCAGGTAAGGCAAGCATAGGTACATATGGAAGGGCTTTAGGGTAGAATAGATCTCACATGATACAGGAAAAAGATGAGAAACTATTTCCTGGAGGAAATAAAAGTTGAAGCAGATTTTGTGGAGTTTAAAGCCATAAAATTAAAAATAATAATAGTTACGATGGTGATCAATAGAACACAAGCAGAAACAACCAAAACAATAAGAAATGTTTATTAAGGTATTACAAATTCTGCTCGCAATCCTCTAAAGATCACGTGATTTAAACCTCAGTTATATTAAGAGAAGGTAGGGTCTCCTCTGTTTAGCGACAAACACTTCTGCAGCTTAGAGTGTTCAAATGACGTGTCTATAGCCGTACAGCTGGTAGTGGAGTCAGTATTCAAACCCGGATTTATCTTACTCCAGGACTTGAGCATTAAATGGTGTCCTGTATCCTCATCTTGGTCTCATGCTTCTTCTTTCTCCGTGTGTCCCACACTCCTCCTGTTCTGCGTTCTAGGATCGCTAAAGGAAGGAACCCAGCCTGGCTTACTCTGTTCAAGGCTACCACCCCAATAGTCAAAGCAGAGTTGTATTAACGCCACCAGTGCTAACAAAGTGGTAGTGCCCCAACAAATGAATTAAGAGCCCAAGAGTGGTGAACATCCCACCCAATGGTGCTGAGGCCATTGGTTTCAAAACTCAAGTTATAAGAGGAGATTTAGGGATGGTGCACCTGGGTGGCTCAGTCAGTGAAGCCTCCGACTCTTGATTTCAGCTCAAGTCGTGATCTCATGGCTCGTGGGATTGAGCCCCACCTCAGGCTCTGCGTTGCTCTCTCTGCCCCTCCCCGCCCCCGTCGGAATTAATTAATTAATTAATTAAAATAAAGGGAAGAATCGGGAAATAGTCACCATATTCTCTGAGGTGATACGACTCATATTAGAACATGAATTCCATGGAAACTGTGATGTCTTGAAGTTCTGCCCAGAGTTTTGATGTGTTAACAATAAAGCCCTTAAAGAATAGAGATTACACTTTGCGGCTATAATTTAGGTATTTCTTTGGAGAAATTTCATTTTACGGAATATCCTTGCAATAATCCTGTTGCACTATGGCATTCTGATTGGAATTTTAAAAGAACACTAGATCTATTAGCTTGAGAATTTCGTCGAAATAGAATCTAGAGGCCATCATGAAGAATCACAGTTTGATTTTTGTTCTTTGAAGGTACTAAGGGTAAATAAATCTCCATTTCTCCTTTGATGGATGCTTCCCCGTGGGGACTCACCTTGTTTATTGACTGCTGAACCTTGTATGTCTTTTGGTATTTGGTGTTATTTTTATGTGATTCTATTTCTTTATCATTTAATTGTTTCACCATAGAATTTGCCTGTGGGCCCTTTGAGTTGCGACAAAACAGCTGGTACATGACAAGTTGCCAGAGTTAACAGCCGCCTGTCACACTTCATTTCCAACTGTGACACCAATGATGAACACAACCCCAGTTTTAAATGGGCCCATTTTTTTTTTTAGCCTCAGAAAATTGTCTTCATGCCTTTGAGCTCTTAAGAGGCAAAGAACATATCCACACTAGCCTACACCTAATTCGTCATCTCGTTAATGCTTGTCTTGTGCTGCCATTTAGCAATTATCAAAAGGTCATATAAATTAAAAATACAGGTCTGAGGAGCATATAAAGAATAAAACACATTTGTAAAGAACTGCACGAAAAGTAAGGCCGATTTTAAGGGTAGAAAGATGGACACTTCATTTAAGAATTGCAAGCACAATAAAAAATTGCAATAAATAGAGAATAATATGTGTGCGTTATAATAAAGGACAGAGTGCATAAGGAGCTATAGAGGAAGCTGCAACATTTTAATGGGAATTTATATCATCATATTCATTTTCATATTTAAATCCAAGATTATCACACCTGACATCCTAAAAGTAGCCAAATACATAATATACCTCACTCATCTTTAAAGATGAAAGTTCAAAATCTCTAATATTATACTCTGATTTTCTAGGACTAAAACAACATCTAAACATATTCTGTGTGTGTGTGTGTTTAGTAGGAAGTAAAGCTTCCACAAGAATGCAACCGGAAAATAATGTATTTCATATAAAAAATTATATGACCTTCACTACATAAAGATAAAAAGATGGGGGCACCTGGGTAGCTCAGTTGGTTGGGCATTCGACTCTTGATTTTAACTCAGGTCGTGAGCTCTGAGTTGGAACCCCACATTGGGCTCTGTGCTGGCAGCACAGAGCCTGCTTGGGATTCTCTGACTCCCTCCTGCTCTGCCTGCCCCCGCCCCCCCCCCCCACCGCTTGCTCTCTTTCTCTGAAAAAAATAAAAAATAAACTTTTTTTTAAAAAAAAGGATAAAAAGATAGATTACATTGGAGCATCAGAATAATGAAGCAAATTTAGAAATTGAGTGATCCAGAAACAGACATAGAGGTAAGGAAAATAGGTAAATCACAAGAGAACAAAAGAAAAATTGAGATGAAAACATGTGAATAAGCATATCAGTGATTTTATTTTTATTTATTTGTTTTTAATTTTTTTTAATGTTTATGTGTTTTTTGAGAGAGAGAGAGAGAGAGAGAGAGAGAGAGAGCAAGCTGGGGAGGAGCAGAGAAGGAGGGAGACACAGAATCCAAAGCAGGCTCCAGGCTCTGAGCTGTCAGCACAGAGCGGGATATGGGGCTCGAATTCACAAACCGCGAGATCATGACCTGAGCCAAAGTGGGTCGCCTAACCGACTGAGCCACCCAGGCGCCCCAGCATATCAGGGATCTTAAAATATTGTAGCAATTTGGCTTGAACTTCATATTAAAAGTTTAGGACACACAAATTCAAACATAAAGCAAAATCCCCTAATTCTCTTTGTAAGAAATATGGCTAATCCAAAGTGGCCCCAAAATAAAAACAATGATGAAATAAATAAGACCTAACAGGCACAGAGACAGGCAAAAATAAAGGAGCCACGACAGAAATTAGAGAAAATGTTCAATCACCAAAAGCGTTGGTCTTTTCTCACGAAGAAGTGCATAGCCAAGAACCTTTAAATTCTGGTAATGTAAAATCGAAATGAGAGGCTGATGTGACTTGTCCTAGATCACAGAGTGCATAAGCTATGGGGCAAGAAATGAAACCATATTTCCTGTAGGTAAAACTTAGTGCCGTTTTCCATGCTAACAGTGTGTGCCCGTGTGTGCACCTAGAAGGGAGAAACATATCGTGCCCGTGAATTCACAGATGCATCATGCTAAGGCTTCGTGTTTAGTGGGTCCAGCCACCCGTGATAATTTTCAGATGTTGGAAAGACTATCGTCACTGGTGGGCCCCAGTGCGAAGTATGAAAAGCTGGCTTTTGGGGTCTTTCACCTTTCTTTCCTGAGCCTTCCCGTGACCTCTCCAAATGTCCTCCCCTCCTCTCCCTGTCACCAGGCACTCCTGCGGCTCTCATGGGGCACCTTTTAGCACTGTCCCTGCATCCTCCCTCTCTGCCTTTATCCCATGAAGGCACTCCTAGCGGTTTGCTCTGCTCCCGAACATCCAGTCCCCGAGGGACCGTTAGCACTACGTTGACAGATGGCACTGCTCTGCTTTAGGTCCTCTACAGATTGGAGACTTCTTACCGTCATGAGAAGGTGCAAAGGAAAACCTGAAAAGCTGGGATTAGAGAAGACAACAGCCCTGGTGTAGCCCAGAGACGGACCTTATCTCTCCTAGTTCAGTATAATAGAAAACAAAAACAAAACAAAACAAAACAAAACGGACGTGCCCTTCACTTTGCTCCCCCAGATGTGCCAATGGGTCATGTTTTTGGTATCTAAAAAAGCAACCCCCACCATCCCCAAGCCCTCAACTGCTTAAGTTCATATTATTTATTTACAACTTTATATTATATATTTATTGTTTTCAATTGTCTATCTTTATCCCATAGAATAAACACTACATAAGTGCAGGGATTATGTCTGTTTTGTTCACTATTTCCCCAGTGCACCAGCAGAGTAGAAGCTCAATAAGTACTTGGAACCAGGAAGGAAGGAAGGAAGGAAGGAAGGAAGGAAGGAAGGGAGGGAGGAAGGAAGGAAGGGAGGGAGGGAGGGAGGGAGGGAGGAAGGAAGGAAGGAAGGAAGGGAGAAAGGGAGGAAGAGGGGAAGGGAGGAATGGAGGAAGGGAAGAAGGAGGGAAGGAGGGAGGGAGGGAGGAAAATGAAATGAAATAAAATAAAAGAATATGATAATTCTTATTTTTACATGTCTTTCTGGAATAAGAGAAAATTCCATGCTTCCATACAAAATGATCCCTATATGTATTTCCATAGTATTTTACCATGCCTTTTTAATTTTTACAGTTAAATTTGTTTTGCCTTTGAATATCTTTCTGAATACTCACCTAAAAAGAAATCAAAAGTAAATTACTTCCGTAGTTGAGGTACATCTGCCCTCACTAGCCAATCGGTTTCTGTTTATGTAGTTCATATATAATGCCAAAGAATATTCAAAAAGTAAATTAACTTGAAACATTATAGTCATTGGTATTTTTCTCTCCGATGTGTAAGCAGGCACTAAGACATCCTTTTCTCACAGATTCCTTTGTCCTCATATACTCCAGGTTAGCTATGTTCATGGCATATGAGTTTATATTAAAACATATTGCCTCTGTATACAAGACCAATGAAGCATGACATTAGGTAGGTAGCCTTCGATTTAGTTTTTCGGCTATCTGTAAAAATACGGTAAATTTGAATTTTTATCTAGAGAGAAATTAAATTATTGAGACACAATTATGTGTCAGAATGTCTTCCAGATAATACTAAATATATTTAGCTAGTTCTTTTTACCAAGAGAAATTCAGATACTTTCAGAAATGATCCAATTAGCTTTCTCAAAGTCTTTTTTAAACACCCAATGTCAATAAATAACAAATAATTAATTTCTTATGGAACATTTCTTAAGGCATCTTTCACTAACGGATGCTATTTACTTTGCCTATGTAGGCTAAATAATATATCACCTATTATAATCAGATAAAGTCCTCTCAATTCATGCATCTGGTTCTTTAAGCTAACATGTAATGAAGAAAGTAAAGTGGTAGAAATCTCTGGGTTGGTAATCGTATATAGATTCAGGGGAGACAGAAGAGAGCCCTGAGCGCCAGGTAAAGAACGCAGGTCCCTTAATACCCGGACGTCAGCCTGTAGGACTCTGAGCACAGAACCCATGTAGGCTGTTCCTTGACTTCCGACCTATGCAAACGCAGAGATTGAAAATGGGTGCCTAAGCCACTTCATGGTAATCTGTTATGCAGCAACAAATAACTAATACAGAGCACCAACCATATTATTTACAATGCATTGTGTATATAAGGTGAACCCTATAAAATGTCTGATACTCGACCATTTTTGACACATATGTCTTCCCAGAGGTGGTTCACGTGGTAGTTTGTGTCTGTAGAACTAACAGGAGAATCTCTGACTTCTTCCATGCCCAACCCCAAGTCCTCTCTTATTTATTTATTTATTTATTTATTTATAATTTTTTTGAAATTTATTTGCAGAGAGAGAGAGAGAGTTTATGAGCAGGGTAGGAACAGAGAGAGAGAGAGAGAGAGAGAGAGAGAGAGAGAATCCCAAGCAGGGCCCATGCTCAGCACAGAGTCCGACATGAGGCTTTATCTCCTGACCGTAAGATCATGACCTGAGCCGAAATCAAGAGTGGGACACTTAACTGGCTGAGCCACTCAGGTGTCCCTCAAAATCCTCTTTGAAAAGAATTACCTGATCAGATCAAGGCTACCTAAGGGAATCTCCCTTCGGATAAACTAAAAGTTAACTAGCTAGAGACCTGAATTAAGTCTGCAAAATCTCTTCACTTTTGCTATGTTATATTGGTTACAGGCAAATTACAGGTCCACACTCAAGGAGAGGGAATTAAGGAGTATGTGTCATGATTTTAAATTATTTTCACATATGAACTGGTGAATCTGTGAATAAGATGTGTCTAAGAAAATGGTCTGTAATCCATTCTCCAGAAAGTCAATTTCTCTCTATCTCTCTGTTTCTATTTCTGTCTCTTTCTTTCAGTCTAGCTACTATTTATCTTGGTTTGTAAGTTCCAAGCAGCGGAGTTTTCTTTAAGCAATTTTGTTAATTGCAAATAATTTTCAATCTTTACCTATTCACTATTCACTGTCAAAAAGTCTGCATCAGTTTTATTGCTGAGATATGTTACTTTTGCCAAAATACCTTCTGCTAAATACCTAGGGCTACTTACTTATGCCCAAAGAGTTTTTGCCTATTTATATGTCTATGGAACTTTTCATCTGGTTCAAATTGCTTTGGTATTCTATTTTCCTTGATTCATTTATTTATTCAAGAATATTTCTTTCTTTTTTTTTTTTTTTAAGTAATCTCTGTGCCCGATGTGGGGCTTGAACTTGAGTTCGGGCTCTGTGCTGACAGTGTGGAATTGGCTTGGAATTCTCTCTCTCTCTCTCTCTCTCTGCCCCTCCCCTGCTCGCTCTCTCTCTCTCTCTCTCTCTCTCTCTTTCTCTCTCACACAGACACACACACACACACACACACACACACACACACACACACACAGTAAATAACTACACTTAAAAACGAAGAAGGGAAATGAAGGATTATTATATCAGCTTCTCAGTGAGTCTCTCCACTTTGGTAGAGGGAATAATCCCCACTGGGGGAGAGAATGGACACTTGGGTGATTTCCTGAGTTAAACTGATACACATGTTCTAAGCTTGTAACTTCTCGTGATTTTACTCTTCAACTGTTTAGTATTCTTTTATATGTGAACAACCATTCGTTCATTTATTTCATCAGTATTTTTTTTATGTTTTCATATTTTTAAGCGTATTTATTTATTTTGAGAGAGAGAGAGAGAGAGAGAGTGCAAGTGGGACAGGAGCAGAGAGAAGGGGAGGGAGAGAGAATCACAAGCAGGCTCCATCCTGCCAACTCAGAGCCCAACATGGACCTTGACCGTGAGATCATGACGCGAGCCAGAATCGGGAGTCAGATGCTCAGTTGACTGAGGCACCCAGTCGCCCCTCATCATTATTTCAGGGATCATCTACTGAATGACATTTTAGTTGGACTCGAGAAGATGGTATAGGCATATAGATAAGCAGTATGTCAGATTGCAGTGAGAATTATGGGAAACTATTTCCCATGATGAGGATTTCCAAAAGTGATAATGGTTGGAACGTGCCCTGTAATCTAGCAGGTTCAGGGAAAGCCTAGCTGGGAAGAGAGCATTTAAGCAAAGACCTGAAGCAGGTGAGGGATTATATTGGTTTTACCACATGGGGACGGGGGTTCGGTTAGGGAGAAGAAAGCAATGTAAATTCCTGAGCCAAGCATCTGTCTGGAAAGTTTGAGGAGCTGGGAGGAAGACCCAGAGTGTGGCTAGAGCAAGGGAGCGAAGGAAGATTCCCTGGACCTGACCGGGGCGATGGAGGTGGTGTATGTTGAGTCTGAGTACTTAATTCCTGATGAACTCTCTTGATGGAGGGCAACAGCAGTGCAAATTAATCTAGATAGTTCTCTTTGTATCAGTGCCATCACTGCTTGTCTAAATTTGTTCTACACCTGTTTCTCGAGGATATGGTGATTTACTTCTGCTTTTGCAGTTTTGTTCCCAAAACATATTTAACTTGTAAGATCATTCTTTTCTTCCTCTCCTCTTCCTCCTCCTCCTTCCTCTCTCTCTCTCTCTCTCTGAGTGTGGGTGTATGTGTTTAAGATGACAGAAAGGAGATACATTTTTACTGAGGACTTCCACAGGCAAGACACCTTACTAGGTATTTT
This sequence comes from Panthera uncia, assembly GCF_023721935.1. NCBI lineage: Eukaryota > Metazoa > Chordata > Mammalia > Carnivora > Felidae > Panthera > Panthera uncia. The sequence continues at coordinate 12,758,263 of NW_026057584.1, forward strand.
TAAGAATTAAGATAATTAACTAGAAAACGAGACAAAAGCGAGAAAAGAAGGTTCTCTTTGCAACACCGGCTGTCTGAAATACAGGAAGCTCCCTAACTGTGGAGGAAGGGGGTGAAGTGAATGGGGGTGGAGGGTGTGGAACCGGGTTATCTCTGGAAGACAGAAGTGTCGTTTCGGGACTCAGCAGGGCAAACGAGGTGCTTAAGGTGGATGTGGGGAAAGAAAGGGGCAAGGACACAGAGCTGTTAAGATGCCACGAAACCTGTCACCGAAACAGGCTCCACACAGCCTCCAGAGAGCCTTCCCCGCAGAGGGAAGCCACGGAAGTCTGCTCGGACTGTGTCCGTTGGCATATTGGGAACATTGCAGCCTTGCTAAGCCAAGGGCAGGGGCCGGTGACATTTCTTCCAGCCCAGCACCACATCTGGATTTGATCATTAACAGGCCATTGTCGGTCAGGCTCTGGAGCGGTGGGTACTACCTGGTCTTTGTCACTTGTAGCCTTCGCTTGGGATTTTAAAATACCAGGGTGTGTGTGGGGGGGGTGGATTTTTGTCTTCAGCTTGACACATAGCACGTCGAGGCAGAGAGAGTTTATCTCTCATCTGTCTGTTCGCTTAGGAATCTGACGGGCCAACCAAAATGGAAGGGGCCCGGCATCGCGGTGGCAGGGGACATGTTCACGGAGTGTACTCTCCTGGCTTGTTCAAGGAAAATGAAGCTGTCTGCCTTTGGTGATCCTGAGATTGCGGTGGCGACTGGGGCTTCCGACAACCAAGATCACGCGGTCACCACGATGCGGGAACCAGCAAGCCTGAGAAGAAAGCGCTACCATGCCGTGAGGAAAAGGAAAAAAAAAAGATCCTGGCAATGAAAGTTGTTAACGCTGGAACCAGATTTGATTTGATTTGATTTGTAAATGTTGAATTTTTGAGGGCGGGGGGAGGGGCAGAGAGAGAGAGAGAGAGAGAGAGAGGATCCGAAGCAGGCTCTGTGCTGACAGCAGAGAGCCCAAGGCGGGGCTCGAACTCACAGACCAAACCAGGAGATCATGGCCTGAGCCGAAGTCAGAGGCTTAACTGATTGAGCCACCCACGCGCCCTTGGAACCAGATTTTAGAGGACATGGTATAATACGTGTCAGTGGAGGCCTTTATAAACAAAACAGGGTTTACTATGCCCGGGAGACGAGAGGCGTGATTCTGCAGAACATAAACTATAAATAAGTTGACTATTGTAGGCTTTTCCCATGGCCAATTTATATTTAATTACCGATATCATAAAAACGCAAATTAATGTATACGAGGAGTCACTTTGGCTCACTGCATTCATGGTGCGCATGTCTCCCACGCGTTTCCAATGTACATGTCCTCAGCATGGACTCACACCCTAACCCATTTTTTGCAAAACCCCGCTACACCCTTCCAGTCTATACTAGTGTTCCTAGTTACTTATGAGCCGTTCTTTATGTTTGTGTATTCGTATGGGAGTGTTGGTAGCATCAGCTGTTTGCTTTAGACTTCACAATATTGTGGCAGCTTCTGTCCTCCCTCCTTTGTATTTCAAGCCCCAGATTCCAGGTGACCTCCCTGGGGTAATTCCCAATTCCACAAAGTCTGTAGGATTTCATAATCCTTTGCCGCATCACTTATATTCATCGTGTATTTGCAGATATCTGTGCACCGCTCCTGGCAGTGAATCGCATGAAGGCAAAGACTATTTTACTCATCTCCCAACCACTGTGATAGTCACAATGCATAAACAAAAGCATGTAACGTCATGAGTATTTCGAAATTAGGTACTTAATTATATATGTGCCTTCGATAGGCTTACTGCAAAATCCTTCCGGACCTACCCCTGGAAGACCTACGTCAATTGGCTGCTGAGTCACGGATCCCACCGTGGAAGTGTCTCCCGACTTTTATTTCTCTGATCTCAATGTCTAGGCCAAGATTACCGTCATTTTACCTACATTTTTGAAATAGCCTCCTGACTCCTTTCCATGCCTTCAGAGCGTCAGCTTTCCAGCGTATCTTTCGCAAGGTAACCACAGCTATTTTTAATGATCTAGATATATCACTCTGTTGCTCAAAAACAACACCAGTGAACAATAACGGCAGCGGGTGACAACTTGGACGTGTCCTCGGCAGATATTCAACAAAGAACGAAGAACATGAGTGGCCGGGGACACCATGAAAACCAGCCGTGTGGACAATCAGCGAGAATAAGGATGGGCCTCCTGACGACCAGACTGCACCATTCCCATCAGAGCACCAACAACACTCGATCCAGAACACTGATGAGGCCATGCCAGCGCCACAGGCATGACTAAACCTTCCCCTCCACTGATCAACAGGAATGGCTACGGCTTCTTTTCCATCACAACTCTGACCCCGCTTCAAGCCTCCCACCTCAGGGATACGCTTATTAAGGTACCCAGTCACAAACAGTCCCCTGCTACTCAGAGCGCCCAGTGCAGGGCTGACTCCGGCTACCCTGATTCCTCCTTAAACTCACCAGACACAAGTCCACGTCCCGTAAATGTCCACCCTTAACCCCCATCATAGTCACCCCCAAGTTTCCTCTCTGAAGTGCTCCGCACTTCTGCAGCGCAATTAATAAATCCCACCTTGTTTGGATCTAGGAGTGCTCCCGGTGGACATCGTTCATTGAACCGTAATGGGATGCACTAAGAACCTTTCGGTGACAGGTTATAATCCCAGTACGCTTTTCTTTCCCGCAATGAAGATCACCGTCAATAATGAGAGACAGATAATATTGATGAGAGAATGTTACTCATGGCTTTTATTTGGAGGAAAAAGGGTGGTAGATCAGTAGATTTACAGAAATAGTAAGCAACGTATTTACACCACTTCTTCCTCTATCTAAAAATCAGCTGCCGGGGCCCCAGGGTGGCTCAGCCGGTCGGGCATCCGACTTAGCTCTTGATTTCAGCTCAGGTCATGTTCTCACAGTTCATGAGATTGAGCCCCGCTTTGGGCTCTGCACTAACAGTGCGGTATCTGCTTGGGATTTTCTCTCTCCCTCTCTCTCTGCCTCTCCCCTGCTCACACATGCTCTCTCTTGAGCGCTCTCTCTCTCATGCTAATAAATAAACTTCCAAAAATAAAAAAATATATATAAAAAAATACAAAAATAAAAATCAGCTTCCTATCCTCTAGTCATAGGTCCCAGGACATCCTCACACCAAAAATATTTCCTCCCCTAAACACGTCATGTACTTTCTGGTTATATGATCCTGCTATGTCCATTCTCTAGTTTACGAATTACATTAGCAACTCTCTACGTGGCAAATCTCTGTGTGTTTCAAGTGTAGCCCAGCTCTCATTTCTTCTGGGAAATGGTCTCCAGTTCCAACATTTTGAATTAATCACCTTCTCTTCTAGGCTCCCATAATGCTTGAACTTGGATTAAACCTGATTGCGTACATATTTATCTCCCTCTCTGGCTTACGAGCCCTTTGAATTTTATGAGTCTACATTTTTTTTTTTTTTATTCTTCATGCCCAACACAGTTCCTTGAAAACAGGGCAGCTCAATACATAGACAATTGATTAGTTTTAGATGCATCGACTCGTGTGAACAAAGTCTCAAGAAACTTGTTAATAATCCTGGATCCCAAATTAACATTTTAACATGGCAGTCACATCTGGTTTGAAAACTAGAGGTGGTAACTTCTCATGTCATTTTTAAAGGGCACGTTTCCTGAGGAGGCCAAGTTATAGATCCAAATATTACCACTGAGCGCCAGAGATGGAATTTTCTAGAAGAATAGTTCCAAGAGGTTGTGTGACATCCTAATTCACAGTCTTCTCTCATTCAGGACTATTGCTATAGAAATACCTGCTAGAGTCAGCAAAAACCAGAGTATCTGTTTTCCTAAGAAAATTAGTTATAATGTTCTTACTCTTTGGTCCCCCCACCACTCTTGAAGTTTGAATACTTTCGGTTACACTACCTAAATATTCCTTTTATTTTTGCCAAAAATTGACAAATATCATCAATACCACATGGTCCAAAAAAGTTCATACCTTCTAACTCCACACTGCACTGTGACGGGTGAGTGGACTAGGTTGTACCTTCCTCTCGTTTCATTCTACTGTGCGTGACATGCTATCATCATGAAAATCAGAGCTGGTTGTCCCCACTCTCCTTAGCAACAGATAATACACATCACTGCTTAAGGAGAACTCTTCCTGCAGATGGTGAATCCCAACCATTTGCTATTTATTTTTACTGGTTTCAAACACAGAGGGGGGCGCCTGGGTGGCTCAGTCGGTTGGGCGGCCGACTTCAGCTCAGGTCACGATCTCGCGGTCCGTGAGTTTGAGCCCCGCGTCGGGCTCTGGGCTGATGGCTCAGAGCCTGGAGCCTGCTTCGATTCTGTGTCTCCCTCTCTCTCTGCTCCTCCCCCGTTCATGCTCTGTCTCTCTCTGTCTCAAAAATAAATAAAAAACGTTTAAAAAAATTAAAAAAAAACAAACAAACACAGAGGGATGTTTTCTTGACCTCGGCCTTCACGGCATTAAGAACACTAAAACAACCAGACTGACCAGAGGGCAGTTACCACGTTTAGAGACTGGTCATAGAGCTTCTGATATGAATATATCATTAAAGCTTAGAAACTGGATCACACTAGGATGCACACTGCTCTTTGTTGCAGCGAATCCATCTTCAAGCTGCCAGCATAAAATAGTCTTTTTCTAAAATACCAAATGAGGGTTGTTCTGATTAATAATCACTTTACAAGTTCGGCACTCACAGCATGGGTACTGAGAACAGACTTGAAGACAGCTTTCATTGTATTAATCTAACATGGTTGATAGCATCCATATTTTAAAAATCCTTTAGACTAATATTTTTATCATTAAGCAGTAAAATTTAACTGTTGTATGTTTTATTTCCAAGTTTTACCACCTGGGAAATATGACTACCTCAGGAATCAATTACCATTAAGGAAATTGATTACAGTCTGGTATCCTAACATTTACAGTGTGTTTTTCCTCTTTCCTTTCCTCCTGGAAATTTTTGGCTCAAGCATTTCAGTTTATGTTTCCATTAGTTATTACTACAAGTTGAAGGTAACAGTACAAGTTTGCTTAAGCCAGTGAGTTGGTTGAAAGAAGAGTGAGTTCTAGTTAAGTGTTGGTGGAAAATATATGAATATATAATACAAAGATAAAAGGTGAGATTCTTGGGGTGTCTGGGTGGCTCATTTGGTTGAGCATCCAACTCTTGATTTTTGCTCAGGTCATGATCTCCCAGTTGTGAGATCGAGCCTGACCTTGGGCTCTGCATTGTCAGCACAGAGCCTGCTTAGGATTCTCTCTCTCTCTCTCTCTCTCTCTCTCTCCCTCACTCTCCCAAAGTAACTAAATAAACTTTTAAAGAAAAGGTGAGATTCTTAATCATTGTGTCTTAAATAATATATCAGCTGCCTGTAAGATATATAAGTACTTTTTTAGCCTCCTATATTTATGATTTTTGGAAGAGAATGCTGGTTTTTTTAATAACATTTTTTTAAATAATAGTTTTAGATTTACATGAAGCTTGCAAAGATAGTCAGAGTTCCTATACACTTCACACCCAGTTTTCCCATACTTAATACATTACATTAGTGGTAGACATTGGCCATAAGTTACAAATACTGATGCATTGCTACTCACGAAAATCTATGCTTTATTCAGATTTACCTAGTATTTGTGTCTTCTTCTGTTATGTAGCATCACCCAGGGTACCACAATACATTTACTCATCATGATCATGTTTCCTCATGATTTCCTTCAGTGTGTCAGTTTCCAGGACTTACCTTGTTTTTTTTTTTTAAATTTAACTTACATTAATTTTTATTTTTTCCAACTTATATTTGATACACAATGTTACATTAGTTTCGGGTGCACCACATAGTGATTCAACTTCTCTACACATTATGCCCTGCTCCCCACAGTTACTGTCTGCCATTACACAATGCTAGGCTTCTTCTTATTTTTGATAACCTTGGCAGTTTTGAAAAACACTGGTAGGATATTTTATAGAAAGCCCTGCCAATGAGATTTGTCTGTTGCTGTTCTCATGATCAGGCTGCTGTGTTTTGGGGGGATAAGACCGCAAAGGTAAAGTGCCACGCCCATCAGGTCATATCAAAGGTATGTACTGTCAACTTGACTTATCCTTGTTGAGTAAACCTTGACCTCCTGACTGAGGTACAGTTTGTCAGACCTCTCTGCAGTAAAGCTACTCTTGTGTCCCTTTCTATACTGTACTCTTTAGGGAAAAGTCACTATGTGCAGTCTACACTTAAGGATTAGGGAGTGAGGGGGCTCCTGGGTGGCAGTCGGTTAAGCGTCCGACTTGAGCCAGGTCACGATCTCGCGGTCCGTGAGTTCGAGCCCCGCGTCAGGCTCTGGGCTGATGGCTCGGAGCCTGGAGCCTGTTTCCGATTCTGTGTCTCCCTCTCTCTCTGCCCCTCCCCCGTTCATGCTCTGTCTCTCTCTGTCCCAAAAAGAAAAAAAAAAAGAAAAAAACGTTGAAAAAAAAAAGGATTAGGGAGTGAGTGCGGGAGTCTCCTTCAGGGTGAGTATCTACATAAATTATTTAAAATTCTCCTCCATTGGAGGTTTATTTTCTCCCCTTTATTTATTTTTCCCATATAAGTAATTGGCCTAGACTCATGGCTATTTATTTTTACATTGGCTATAATCCAACACTAATTTGTTCATTTCCTTGCTAAAATTGTTCCAGCTTTCCATTACCTCCTACATCCCTTTGACATACCCCCATTCAAGTACTTTTAAGCACCTCACTTTTTGGCCCTGCAACATAATCCAGGCTCCTCTTGTAGATTCTCTGACTTAGCCCTCGAATCAGCCATTTCTCAAAATTCTTAGGTTCCTTTTGTTGAGAATGGCAGTAGAGACAAAGACATGGGCACTAGGTAAACTCATTGCTACTGGGATAGAGTTGTTTCAAGGCCCTTTTAGCTGAAAAGAGCAAGAAAATATATGCATTTATACTATTTCATGTACTTTGCAAATCTATATCTGCATATGTATGTATTTATATTAAGCTAAACATATTTATGCTGGAATCTCCACTCTAACTCATTATTACATGGTTTATTCTAGCTTTCTTTCCTTGCTTAGCTGTAGCTTCCACACCAGCATGAGAAAATTAACTCCCACCGTTCAACTTCCATTTAATTAATTGTTCGCTTCTAGAATATACCTATAGTGGTTTCAAAAATGTTAACTGATACCCCCATCGGAAACAACTTTACCAAATCAAGTACAGTGCTTATATGTATTTTCTTTAGTCTTTGTGTTACAGTCTCTATTCATTTCCAAAATTACTTTGTATCTTTCCCTCTAATCTCTTGAGAGAAGTTATTTGATGCATTTGTAACATAGTCCCATATTTTTGTCACAGTGAGTGACTCCCATCCTGGAATCTCCCAATCTGCCAAGCGGTATTTTAAATATGCACACATTAAGGTTCATTATTATTTTTTTTCTGTAAAGTTCTGTGGGTTTTGACAAATGCCTAGTTTCATGTGCCTGGTGGTATGTTATCACACAGAATAGTTTCACTACCTGAGAAAATCCCCTATTTCACCCATTCAACTCTTTCTCCTTCCCAAAGCCCTGGCAACAACTGACATGTTTATGGTTTCTATAATTTTATTTTTCTCAGAATGTCACATAAATAGAATTGTACAGTACATGGTGTGTATTACATACTATATTATATACAGTATATATTGTTCATCCTTTCTTTCTGATTTATTTAGATTAGCAATATGCTTTTATGATTCAACCATGTTTGCGTATGGCTTGGTATCTCATTTCTTTTTCTTGCTAAAATGTGTTCTATCACATGGATGTATCCAAGTTTGTTTATCCTGTTCACTTACTGAAAACTGTTTTGAATAAAATTGCTATAAACATTTGTGTGTAGGATTTTGTATGAGTGTAAATTAGGTAGATACCTAGGATCATAACTATGCTTCATCATGTAAGAAAGTGTCACACTGTCTTCCAAAGTGGCTGTGACACTTGGCATTTTACCAGAAATGAGAGTTCTTGCTGTTCTATATCTTTGCCAGCAATTATTGTCAAGTTTGGGATTTAAGCCATCCCAATAGGTATATTATGGTGTATCGTTGTTCTTTTAATGCGAATTTCCCTAACGACAAATAATATTGAGCATTTTTCACATGCTTGGCATCTGTATATCGCCTTTAGAGAAGTGTCTGTTCAGATATTTTGCCCATTTCTTAAAATGGATTGTGTGTTTTCCTATTGTTGGGTTTAAGAGGTCTTTATATATTTCAGTTATTGTTCCAAGAACATATTTTGCTAATATTTTCTCCTGTGTTGTGACTTACCTTATTCTCATAATAGCATCTTGCATGGATGTGAATTTTTAAATCTAATAAAGTCTAAATTACCTGTTCCTTATTTAATGAATGGTGATTTTTTAGTTGTATCTAACAACTCATTACCATGATCATCTAGATTATGTCTTATTTTGTTTTCTAAAAAGTTATTTGTACATTTACATCTGTGTTCTGTTTTCAGTAATTTTTGTAGAATGTGCAAAAGCTGTGTCTGACTTCTTTTCTCCTCCTCCTCCTCTTCCTCCTCCTTCTCCTCTCCCCATTCTCGTCCTTCTCCTCTTCCCCCTCTTCCTCCTCCTTCTTCTTCTTCTTCTTCTTCTTCTCCTCCTCCTCCTCCTCCTCCTCCTCCTCCTTTTCCTCCTCCTTCTCCTCTTCCCCCTTTCCTTCTTCTTCTTCTTCTTCTTCTTCTTCTTCTCCTCCTCCTTCTCCTTCTTTTATGGCATGTGAACCATCAGTAGTTCTATCACCATTTGAAAATAACTATTCTTTCTCCAGTGAATTGCCTTTGCTGCCTTTGTCAAAAATCATTTGAATATAATTGTTTGGGTCTATTTGTTGGGTTTCATTGATTTAAGTGTGTATTGTTTCAATACTATTACTCTGTCTTGATTACTGTAGTTTTATAGTATGTCTTGAAATTGAGCACTGTAAGTTCTCTAACTTTGTTCTTTCTTTTCTCCAACATTGTGTTTGTTATTTCAGGTTCTTTACCTTTCCATATACATTTCAGAATCAGTTTGTTTATATCCACAAAATAACTTTCAAGGGTTTTGTTTGAGACTCCACTTATTTTATGGATCACGGTGGGAAGAATTAACATTTTAACAATATTGAGTCTACTGATCCATGAACATGGAATATTTCTCCATTTATAGAGATTATGATTGCTTTCATCAGTGTTTTGTAGTTTTATGCAAACATATTATATGCAAATTTTGATATATTTATACCTAAGTATTTCATATATGGTATTACTCTAAATGGTATTTGTTTTTCAATTCAAATTTCATTTGTTCAATACCTGTATACAGGTAAGCAATGCACTTTTATATAATGTCCTTTATCTTAATCACTTATTAATTCAAGGAATATTTATGTATATTCTTTAGAGTTTCTTACATATCCATTTTTTCCCTTGGTGAATAAAAGCAATTTTACTTCTTCCTTTCAAACTGTTTATTTTCCTTTCAATTCAGTACAGACTTTTAACCCAGGGCTTCCAGTATTATACTGAATAGTGTAATAACTCAACTTGATAAAACACCTCCAAAAATACCCACAGATTATACCATACTTAATATCTAATTACTGAATGCTCTCCCCATAAAATCAGGAACAGGGGAAGTATATCTGCTCTCACCAGTGCCATCACCATTATACCAGAAGTTCTAGCCAGCAAACTAAAAGACCAAAATGACAACAGCACAGCATGCAAAACAGGCAAGTTGGAAATAAATAAAGAAATAAATAAATAAGGTTCTCTCTCGGGATGCCTCGGTGGCTCAGTCAATTAGGTGTCAGACTTCAGTTCAGGTCATGATCTCACAGTTCATGGGTTTGAGCCCCATATCGGGCTCTGTGCTGACTGCTCGGAGCCTGGAACCTGCTTCAGATTCTGGGTCTCTCTCTCTCTCTCTGCCCCTCACCTGCTCGCACTCTCTCTCTCTCTCTCTCTCTCTCTCTCTCAAAAATAAATAAACATTAAAAAATTAAAAAAAAATAAAGTTCTCTCTCTCTATGCAAATAATTTGATAGTCTATGTAGAAAACCCTAAGGGATCTATAAAAAATTTCCAGGACTAAGTCCAGAAACAGAAAGTTCACAAGAAACAATGTAAACAGAAAAATCAACTACATTTCTATATTATAGCAACAAGTATATAGAAACACAAATTAAAAACCCAATACACTTTACAATAGCTCTAAAACTGAAACACTTAGGTGTAAACCTAACAAAAACATGTAGAAATTTTTTCTGCTACAAACAACAAAATACTGATGGAAAAAATCAAATAAAATCCAAATAAATGAGAGACATTTCATTTCCTTGGTTTAGAAGACTGATCAGAGCCAATTCTCCCCAAATTGATATGCATGTTTGCTGCAATCTTATCAAATCTCCACAAGAGTTTTTGGAAATATAAATGAGGTTATTCTAAAACTGTATGGAAAGGCAAAGTAACTACAAGAGCTAAAATAATTCTGTTAAAAGAAGAATAAAGTGGGAGGAAATATTCTATTCGAATTCAAGATATAATATATAGCTATAATTATCATGACTATGTGGTATTTGTGGAGGGAAGGACATATAGATCAATAGAACAGAAGGACGAATCCAGGAATAGATTCATAAAATTGTGCCCATTAAATTTTTCATGATGGAGCAAAGGCAGTTCATCTTAGGATGTATAGCCTTTCCAACAAGTGGTCCTGGAGAAACTGAGCTTCTATAAACAAACAAACAAACAAACAAGGGGCACCTGGGTGGCTCAGTCAATCATCCAACTTGGGTTCAGGTCATGATCTTGCTGCTCTCAGGACAGAGCCTGCTTCGGACTCTCTTTCCCCCTCTCTCTCTACTCCTCCCCAGCTTATTCTCTCTCTCTCTCTCTCTCTCTCAAAATAAATAAATAAACTAATTTTACAAATGTTTATAAAAAGGAAAGAAGAAAATGGACCTCACACCTTAAAAAGCCCAACTTCACATCTCATAGAAAATTAACTTAGAATGTATAATAGATTTTAAATGGAAAATATGAAACTATAAAACTTTAAGAAGATAACATAAAAGGAAATTTTCAGGCCTCAGGGCATGATAAAATGTTCTTAGAACTGTCACCAAAAGCACAATCCATAAAAGAAAAAAAATATATATCAATTAATAAGATGTTATCATAACTGTGAATGACCCTGGTATGTCAATTAAAAGACAAGCTGGGAAGAAAGTCTTTGTCAACCACACAGCTGGCAAAGGACTCAGATCTAAAATATGTAAAGAACTCCCCAAATTCAACTGTTAGATAGAAAACAATAACAAGAGGAATCCAATTAGAAAATAGGTAATTAGCACAATAACAAATAATTATATGAAAATATGTTTAACATCACTAATCATTAGGGAAAAGAAATATTACTACACACTTATTAAAAGAGAATGTATTCTGGTGACAACACACAATTCTTCACCAGACAAATTCTGATAACAATACAGAAAAACTGGATCTATATTCATTCATTGCCGGTGAGAATGTAAAATGGCATAGTCACTCTAGAAGATATTTTGGTATTTTTTTTTTAATGAAAATACAATTACAATAAACCCAGCAATTGCACTCCTGGATATTTATCCAAAAAAAAAAAAAAACAAAAGCTTATGTCCACACAAAAAGCTGTACTCTCTTTTACAAAAATAACTTTTTTTGGTAATCACCCAAACCTGAAACAGCCAAAATGTCCCTCAATAGGTGAATGGTTTAACTGCGGTGCATCCATATCACGGACTATTACTCAGCAATAAAAAAAAAAAAAAATGAACTATTGATACAACAATTGGATGGATCTCATGGACATTATGCTGAATGAAAAAGACCAATCTCAAAGGTCACATGATCTCTGATTTTATATCCATAATAGTCTCAAAATTATTTTTAAAAATATGGAGATGCCAAGCAGATTAGTGGTTGTCAGGGGTTAGGAATAAAGAGACATGGGGGGATGTGTGTAACTAAGGGGTAACACAAGGAAGGTCTTTGTGATGATGGGATAACCTCATGTATTGATTACAATGATCGGATGAATACACGCATTTGATAAAATGATTCAGAACTACGCACACATATTATATCAATGTCAATACCCTCGTTTTTCATCTTGTTCTATAATCAATTAAGATGCAGTGTTTGATAGGGACAGAATGGGCGAGAGAGCATCTGTGATCTCTCTGTACTACCTTTGCCACTTTTGTATATAATAATTTTTAAATGAGAAGTTTAAGAAGTTGTAAAATATTTTTATATGGCTTAAACTTTATCAAAGTATTTATCCACTAATTCAACAAATATTATCAAGTGCTTCATCTGCCAGTACTATTTTAAGTGATAAAAATTCACCAGAATAAAGCAGTTTCCGATTCTGTGGGGCTTCCTTTCTCGTTGGATGGGGGGAGGGTACATAAAATAAGCAATTCAACCTGCACGTGATGTGTCAGGTGGTGACAGCAGGGCAAGGGTTCGTGAATGATGAGGAATGGGAAGCAGTGTTTCTATCCAATGTGATAAGGGAAAGATTCTAATGGGGTGCCAGGACCTGAAATATACGAGGGCATTACTCAGGAGACGATCTGGAGAGAGAGTGTTCTAGGCAGAGACGACAGCAAGACCCTGAGATTAGACAGGGATTGGCATGTTCAGCAAAGAGCAAGGAGTTTATATGACTGAACTATGAGCAGGACTAGGTTGGAAGGGACTGGAATCAAAATAATGAGCAGCCAGATTGTGTATAACTGGTAAGAACTTTGGGTTTTATGCTAACTTAGAAACCCCTTGAAAATGTTCGAGAAACGTGAAATAAAGATTAAGATTAAAGAAAATTAAGACAATTAAAGAGTATTACTATAATTTCATTTACTCTATTTTAAAAGCTTGGATGGATGGCATAACCCAAGGAAAAAAACCTGCCTCCCACAAATATACCTCATTTTTTTATGGTGAAAATACAGAAATTTGATTTTTCAGAGTCTTCAAAACACCAGTATTATTAAAGTTGTTTATCTCTTGTCAAATGTCAAGATATATCTGTATTTAAGATATTTGGTAGAAAGTTTCTTCACAAAGATATTACAGTGCATAAATAGTTGTAATCTCTACAGATTCATCCATTCGCACAACATCTTCCATTTATATTGCATCTATCTCCCTTTCACTAAATCCTTTTATTCATTCATTATTTATTTTATTTTGCAGAAACTGATTTTTATCTGTAAATACAGGTAAATAAGGCAAGATTTCAGTCTTCTGCTGCCTCACTATGTTGTATAGGTGACTGATGTATAGACTGTCACAGTGCACGCATGTGGGAGGAGACTCTATAATAGAAATAGAAGTGTGTTATGCTGGAAGGAAAAAAAAGATCATACCCCTCATGAGTTCAAAGGTGGCACCTGATGGATGTTGAAGGGTAAGTAGGTATCTGCCCAGTGGCCAAAGAAGAACATTCCAGAGGCACACCTAAATAACAGCCAGTAGCCAGGCAAGAAAGTGTGAAAGATGATCAGTGGTTATAGTATCGGATGCTTGATTTGCATGACGCATAGTTGTGCAAAAAAGAGCTCAGAATTATAGCTCAATGTTACACTTCTTGTGGGTATTTTAATCTTAATATGTCTATATTCTTGGAACAAAAAGCCACTGAGTGTGGTTTGGGGTCAGGACAACTGAAATCTCCAAATGAGGCTTCAGAGATGAACAGAAAACTGATCATTGCCTCCTAAAAAGCATGCACTTCATTTCGTAAGAGATGAGGAATTGAGATAATTTTCCTGGAAAATATCATGGTCATATTTACTTCAGAAGTTCTGTTTTAGGAGCAGAATGGAAAACTGTTTGGAGGGTATGGACTCTAAGTCCGAGAAAACCACCTTGCAAGCTATTTCAATACTTTTGTCTAGAAACGTTCATTGGTGGACCCAAAAGATTATTAAAGAAGGAAGGGTGTACATGGGGAGTGGATAAAGAACGCAACTGGATAGAAATTGAGGGAAAAGGAGTTGAGGATATAGAACGGTTTAGCTGTAGCAGGAGAATGAAGGGACAGAAGTGTCTAGGCAGCTGCAAGATAGTAGACATGACATTATCTTTGATGAAGAGAACAAAAGAAAACTTGAGGAGAAGGCAGTGATTGTGGGAAAAGCCCAGTGCAAACTCAGTTTGAACATCTTGGGTATGGGATACCCATCAACGAGTTAGGGACTAGAAACATAGAGATGAAAAAAAATCACCCTTATGTAACAAAATACCTATTAGCAGTTTCCAACTCCACTTTTTTTTTAGTCACTGTTGATCTTTAGGGTCCTGGGTTAGGTTAAGTTGTTATGGAGTTCGGTCTGTCCATAACAAAGCTGGTTTTTATTTTGCCACGTTGGGCCTCGTGGGAGGTAGGCTCTAGAGCTGCCTTTGATAATTACTTACAAGAGGAAGGAGGAGAAAGAAAAAGAAAAGGAGAAGGACAGGAAAAGGGAGAAGAGGGAGGAGAAGGATGAGGTGGAGGAGGGAGAGGGAAGCAGCATTAGCAGCTTCCACACAAAGAAATCAGATTCTTTTCTCCATGACATTTTTTGGTGCCTTCCCGATATCAGCTCACATCTCCGGAGAAGAGGAGTTTTGTCCTTTATTTGTCTTTTGAGATACCTTCGTGTCTTGACTAGATTTTGACATCTAGGTGCTGGGGTCCCAACCCCATGTCTTTTCTCAAGGGCAGCAGATAACTATCATGGATTGGAATGATCCTCTACACCAGTGACAAGAACGACGGCATGTGCAAAGAAAAAGTAGCACATGTTGTCACCAGCTAGCTCTATTGAGACACTACGGAAATATGAGATAGAGCCTATAGCATTGTTAAATTATGGATCAGTGCTTATGTCAAGCGATGTCAACTCCAGGACAGGTTCTCCAATTCCAGTTACAGCCTTTCTGAACAGAGACTCTAATTCTTTAATAAATGAACAAACTCAAGCATTTCATTTAATTTCAACATGTAGGTGAGCTCTAGTGATCTCTGATCTATATATCAGAATGAAGTATGTATATGTGCTGAAAATATAGCTCAAATATGACAACAGTACAACTGATGACAGCAAAGAGATAATGGTAATAATATCCCAAAAGGTGAAAACGTAAAGGTTATCATCAGTGGCAGCATAGGGTCTTGGTTTACAGACACGTCATTAAGTGCCCTCAGGAGAATATGGTAATATGCTAGGACTTCTCAATGCCATAGGATAAGCAATACACTTGTCCTAGAGCAGAAACAGTTTCCAAAGTCATGTAGAAATGGTAAGAACAATAACAACAAAAAACAAACATGGATATTTTCGAGAGATGAATGCAAAAATCTATATTAATTTAAAAATTAGAATACAAGGCCCAGAGGTTTTACGCTAACAAAAAAAATCTGCTTAGATTTGGCCCCCAAGACCTGCTGAGAATGTATGCGCCTTTCCTGTCTTCCTTAGCTCAGAATATAAATATTCTGAACAAGATTGAACAAGATTGCCTTGTGAACTTTAAGAGTCTGAAAGCTCAATGAAGTTTGGAATGAATTTTGCCTCCAGAAAGAGTTTAATTCATTAGTTAGATGACAGACAGACAGCAAGTGATGGACAATAAGTCATTGACTGTATGCACTTCTTCTCATTGGCGACTGGGTCACTGGGGCTGATAAAAAAGTCACTTTGAACAACAACCAGATGTTGTAGTAACTGGGCATACGTCAAAAAATCATGCTGTATTATCTTTAATTAAATACAAAGACCTTCCCAATCATTTCACTCACTGTTGTCTCTCCAACAATGGTGAGATGGATATCTTTTCCTTGGGGAAGAGAAATCCATAATTTGTTGCATTCACCAAAAGTGAAAATGTTGGAGGGCTGGGTTGCAAAGCTGGTGCCATCCTATCTTTCACATTAACATATCCAAAGAACCAGAATGTCTCTCTCTGTTGATGACCACACCAGTTCTTCCTCAGTTAGCCCCTCCAGTCACCATACACACAGATTACCAGTGTCAAACGTGATGAAATTGGCAATCCGGCCAATCTCAAAGTCAATCCGAATAGTGAATCAGTCACCAGTTGAGGGATTCCATGTGTGCCCACAAAGATCTTCCTCACCTTACACATCTTGTGCTTAGCTTTCTCGGGTGTAAAATGATGAACAACAAAGTAAAACTTGGTGTCCTAGGTCAGATGGAACTTTTCTCCGGTCTTGTCGATGTTGATGGCATCCATTAAGCCGGCAGGGTAGACCGTGCCATCAATCTTGAGGAACCACGGCACTCAGGTCTTCTTTACATCAGCTCCTGACAAGGCACACTCGACTCTGTTCCTTGGGAGAATGATGAGGGGAAGACGTTCTCTCGGTTTGGAGGACTGGCAGATAAGCGAGGAGCAAACACGCTGGTCACTTGATCCAGCATCTGGTGCTTTAGAGCTGCTACACATTTCAGCTGCTTCTTGGGCTCACAAGCCAGGGCTGTGCTAGGCACGGAAAAGCCAAACTTGATTGGTTTTTGATAAAAGAACAGTTTTAGCTCTCTTACACTTTATTCCCTGGGTGACCAAACTGATTTAAAATTCTATTTTTTAAGTTCATTTATTTTGAGAGAGACGGGGGGGGGGGGATGAGAATGAGCTGGGGAGGGCCAGAGATAGGAGAGAGAGAATCCCAAGAAGGCTCTGGGCTGTCAGCGCAAAGCCCAACACAGGGCTCCCTCCATCTCACAAACTGTGACATCATGACCCGAGCCAAAATCGAGAGTCAGAGGCTTAACCAACTGAGCCAACGAGGCACCCCTTAAAATTCATAAACAGTTTACTTTCTAATTGCTGTTGAGGCTAGCGATACAATAAAATAATACCCTGGTGATACTTATGATATTTTTTGCTACTGTTCTAACTTGAACGCAACAAAAATGGTAGCAAAATTATTCAAAAGAGAAACTTGTTGGAACTATGGCTCACAAAGTCAAAGGAATAGCTCAAAGTCAACTTGGCCTCAGAGAGGACAAGAGCTTGGATCTTACCCAGATCCAGGTAGCACAAATTAATGGATAATCTCTTAAGGACTTCAGTTTTTACAAGAATCCATTTTACCCATCTTTTCTTCATCCCTGAATTGCTTAGGTAAAGATTCAGATGCTCAGAGAAGAGACTATGGTGAGCTGGGCTATTCACAGCCTGTTGCACTCTCGGGTCCCTTTCCCGGTGGTCCGTCAAGCCTGCCTACAGTTCAGCAAAGGCACTATGTGCAGGTCTGGATATATGCTGTCTTTCATTCAGCTACACCAGGTTGTCATTTCATTGCCTTTGATTGTCAGTCAGTTTAGACTTGCCAAATAGAGCCATTATCCAACCAAGACTCCTTTGACTATTTAGTTTCATCACATGCTTAATTTTTATGTATTGGGCTACTGAAAACCTACAAGGATTTAACCAGCTGCCAAATAAAATGAAAGTTTACTTGCAGGCGCGCCTGGGTGGCTCAGTCATTAAGTGTCTGACTCTTAGTTTCAGCTCAGGCCATGATCTCACAGTTCATGAGTTCAAGCCCTGCGTCTGGCTCTGTGCTGGCAGTGTGGAGCCTGCTTGGGATTCGCTTTGCCTCTCTCTCTGCCCCTCCCCCATTCATGCTCACTCTCTCTCTCTTAATAAATAAGTAAAGTCAAAAAATAAAAATAGATACAAGTCCCAAAGTGGTTTTTTTTGAGTTTACTTAAAAAATGTTTACTCAAACTTTTTTTTTTTTTTAAGAGAGAGGGCATGAGTGAGCCAGGGGCAGAGGGAGAGAGAGAGAGAGAGAATCGCACAAGGGGCAGAGACAGAGAGGGAGAGAAAAGTGGGGCTCACCCAAGGCAGGGCTCGTGCTCACCCAGAGCAGAGATCAAGCTCATCCAGTGTGGGACTCGAACTCATGAACCGTGAGATCATGACCTGAGCTGAAGTCAGATGTTTAACCGACTTCATCAAACTATTTATTGAACATCTATTACATACAAACTGGGTGTTATATCAAGAAGCATAGACTTTTTAAAATATACACATATTTTTAATTTAAGTTCAAGTTAGTTAATATACAGTGTAGTATTGGTTTCAGGAGTAGAACCCAGTGATTCATCACTTACACGTAACACCCAGTGCTCATCGCAGCAAGTGCCCTCCTTAATACCCGTCTCCCATTTAGCCCATGCTCCCACCTGCTTCCCTCCAGCAACCCTCAGTTTGTTCTCTGTATCGAAGAGTTATCTTATGGGGCGCCTGGGTGGCTCAGTTGGTTGAGCGACCAGCTTCGGCTCAGGTCATGATCTCACAGTCTGTGAGTTCGAGCCTCGAGTCAGGCTCTGTGCTGACAGCTCAGAGCCTGGAGCCTGCTTCTGATTCTGTGTCTCCCTCTCTCTCCGTTCCCCGCCCCCCACCCCGGCTTGTACCCTGTCTCTCTCTCTCTCTGTCAAAAATAAATAAACACTAAAACAAATTTTAAAAAAGAGTTATCTTATGGTTTGCCTTCCTCTCTTTTTCTTATTTTATTTTTCATTTCCTTTCCCTATGTTCATCTGTTTTGTTTCTTAAATTCCACATATGAGTGAAATCATGATATTTGTCTGTCTCTGACTGACTTCTTTTGTTAGCATAATACACTCTAGTTCCATCCACATTGTTGTTGCAAATGGCAAGATTTCATTTTTTGATCACCAAGTAACATTTCATTGTATGCATATATATATATATATATATACACATATATGCCACTTCTTCTTTATCAATTCATCAGTCAATGGACATTGGAGCTCTTTCCATAATAGACTTTGTCCAGCACATAAATACAGAATATAAAAGATTTATTCAGGTAATAAACTAAGCTATTCACAAATCAAGACCATGAAAAAGACATGCCTTAGTGTCCCTCATATGCTAGAGCTGAAACTTAACAAAGCCTTAGTTTCCTTAGCAGAACAGTAGAATCCATACTTGTTCTGTGGTTGAGACTGACTAGCTACTCACCAAATCTGCTAGGTTCCCATTCCTCTTGGGCACAGAGCTAGTCAACATTTCCCAGCCTTCTTTAAAGTAACGTGGGACCATATGGTGGAATTCTTTGTATGCTACTTCCAAACCTGGCCAATAAAATGATCCCATGTTATCTTCCAACCATTCTTTTCCTCCATGTGATTGGTGGATTTTGTTGTCCATAGTGATTATTGGAAATCATGTGTTTTGTATATGGTATTGCCTCCTTCGGTCTGAGTCCTTGAATGGCTGTGTGAAAAAGGTACCTTCCCATGCTCCAAACTATGATTAATTGGATGTTATTTATGAGTGAGAAAAAAATGGATTTTAATAAAGAGACAAATTACGGGGTTTTATTGTTATAGCAGTCAGCTTTCTTATAATTAATACCAACGCACACTATGTAGGGTTGTTGAGGAGCTTAAATAAAATAATGCATATAAAGAGCTTACCAGAGTTCCCAACACAAACTAAGACCTGCAGTAAATGTTCATCATTATGACTAGGTGAACTAGGTTTAGCTGAATAGGAAGGAAATAAATCCTATTCAGTTATTTTCCAAAACACCATTAGAATTTGTTTGTCTAATTAAATTTGTATCTAATTTTCTTTTTAATTTTGCATTTACGGTCAGTGCTTGAGTTTATAGGTTGGTTATCTTCTCCATGTTGAAAAGTTGAAAGGTTCTTCTGCAAGTTGAAAAGTATCAAACTCAACTCAAAAGTATGCTCTTTTTTTTCTCAAATATATCCAAGCATTACATGTCATCTATAAAATTTAATGTTTCCAAAAGCTCTTTTAGACCTAGATTATTTTTTCTATATCTCTATCTAATTTTAAAACTCAGATAGAGATTAATAATGTAGCTAATAAGGGACACGGATGTGAAAATTAAACATAAGTTATATTGCCTTTGGTTCTTTAAACTCATGCCATGAGTGTTGAATTAAAAAAAAAACAAAAAGATGAAACAAAAATAAACTAAATGGGTCTCAAGTCAACAACTGTAATAATTTCTGGAGAAGCTTGCTAAGAAAATCTACAAGCCAAAATTCTTTGTCAAGTAGTCATTGCAAGACTCAGGCTATTTGCTTACAATCTGAGGAAATATTTAATTGCCTTTATTTTTTGCCATCGAATTTCAGAATGTTCCAGAAAAAGGTGCCCGGTCAGAACTTTGGCTTGGGGTGAATGATCCGTTTGCATACATGGACAAGGAATTAGACTCCAAAGTGACACGTACTATGCCGAGGTGAACAGACCCAAATTCTTAACCCAGCTTCCACGTCTGCAAAATAGAAGTTTGTTTCTTTCTAAAAATAATATAGGCCCTGATATAATTCTATCTGAGGTGTAGAAGTTTGAATAACAACATGACCCAGTCTTGCTGCACTCATCTGAGTTTGGCAGCTCAAAAATCTCAAAGACCTTGGAAGCGGTCTTATGAAATGGACTTTAAATATTTAATTAAAGCGATGTGTGGCAAAACCCTATTGCAGAGATTGAAAATGAAGCTCTTCGGTTTTTTAACTTTTTCAAAAGGTTTGTTTGCTTATTTATTTATTGAGTTTTGAGAGTGAGAGAGAGGGAGGGGCAGAGAGAGAAGGCAAGAGAGAACCCCAGGCAGGCTCCATGCTGTCAGCACAGGGCCCCATGCAGAGCTCGAACTCACGCACCATGAGATCATGAGCCAAAATCAGGAGTCGGATGCTTAAATGACTGAACCTCCCAGGCGCCCTGAAAATGAAGCTCTTTATGGAAATCGATTTTCGTTTTTCTTTGTTAGAAAGAATTCAGCACCACCCATTCACTAAGGTAGACATGGAATTGAAAGGTTGTACTTGCCAAACATCCTGTGTGATTTGCTATATTGTCTCTCTGCCTAAAATTAAAAGACTCATCTCAAAAACATTTAACCCTTCCTATTTATTTGTAGTAAGTTGCTGATGTTACGAATCCAGTAACGTAGATCCAAGCAATAGAATCCCTAAATCCCAGCACGTCTCTTAATCCAAAAAACAAAGCAAAACAAAACAAGACGCTTTTTTCTTTTGTTAGGAAATTCACAATATTTTACACGGGGTAGGATCACAGCCTTCATGTACTTTATGAGGTTCACCTAGAACATGATTTTAAAGTCTCCAAGGATACTGTGTTCTCTGAAAGGTCACAGTGACATGAACAAAGCAGCCGGAATGACTAATGGAGAAATCTATTGTGCCTCCGTGCAGATTCCTCAATGCAGACTGCTGGCTTTGACACTGGAATTCAAAACAAAATCTGTTTCTGATTAGATATAATTAAAATGTTTGCTTTGTGTCAGGTACAAACTATCACCCCCAACCTCGCCCCAGCTCTGCTTTCTTCGAACTAGTAGAGGCTTAGCTTTTGTGTTTATAAAGCTTACAGTCAAAATCTAAGTCATTTGTGTGAGAATTTCCTGGATAACTAAACACATAAGCAAACAAACCGGGAAATGAGGAAGTCAAAATGATTGGAACTCTCTGTTAACCATTTGATTATGTTCATTCTAAAGAAAATGAGGTTGAAAATTTGTCTTCATTCTGAATACTAATTTGCACTGCAGTGGTGTGTAAGTATCCTGGATATGCATTCATATTGCACTAAATGAATCTGTTTTCTCCACTTGCTAGGTAAGCAGGTGGTGGGATCCCCCCGATGAAGGGAACCTTGGATTTTAGGGGCACGTATGAGTTCACCAGCTCTCTTCCTACCCTGGTCTGTCAGTGCAGACCATTGGATTTCAGATCTTAAATCTTCACACGGTATGGAGCTCCAAAATCCGGATTCCAAAATTTCAGCTTAAAAGTACAGAAATTTGGGGAGGGGGGTACCCGGGTGGGTCAGTCGGCTAAGCGTCCAACTTCAGCTCAGGTCATGATCTCATGGTCTGTGGGTTTGAGCCCCCCCTTGGGCTCTGCACTGACAGCTCAGAGCCTGCTTTGGATTCTCTGTCTCCCTCTCTCTCTCTCTTCCCCTCCTCTTCTTGCAATCTTTCTCTGTCTCTTAAAAATTAATAAATATTTTAAAAAGTTTCTTTTTACATTTATTTATTTTTGAGAGACAGAGAGAGACAGAGCACAAGTGGAGGAGGGGCAGAGAGAGAGGGAGACACAGAATCTGAGGCAGGCTCCAGGCTCTGAGCTGTTAGCACAGAGCCCCGTGCCGGGTTCAAACCCACACCCGTGAGATCATGACCTGAGCCCAAGTAGGACGCCCAATCGACTGAGCTACCCACGTGCCCCATAAATAAATATTTAAAAAAAAAATTTTTAAGTGTGAAACATTAGGGCACCTGGGTGGTTCAGTCAGTTGAGTGTCCGAGTCTTGGTTTCAGCTCTCCCATCATGATTTAAACGTCCTGGGATCAAGCCCCACATGGGGTCTGCTTGGAATTCTCTCACGCACGCTATTTTTGCCCCTTGGCCACTTGTGCACATGCCTCTTGCTCTCTCTCCTCTCTCGAAATAGAAAAATAAGCATTTTTAGAAGGTATGATGATTTGTTATTTTCTGCTTGTTTTTTTTTCATTTTATTTTTTAACATTCATTCATTTTTGAGAGACAGAGAGAGACAGTGTGAGTGGGGGAGAGGCAGAGAGTGAGGGCGGCACAGAACCTGAAGCAGGCTCCAGGCTCTGAGCTGTCAGCACAGAGCCGGACGTGGGGCTCAAACCCACAAACCGCGGGATCATGACCTGAGCCGAAGTCAGATGCTTAACCGACTGAGCCACCTAGGTGCCCCCCTATATACATTTTTAATGCAGCAGTTGAAACTTTAGTTTTTGCTTATCCTGCCTTCTCTTTTCCTTCCTCTCCACTGCTGTCTCCCAGCCCCCCAGAGCCCATGTTCACAGTCTAGTAGGTGGCCTTCAATCTTTCTTCTAATGTTCAGATAATCCTTTTAATCATGTATGAATATCTCTGCAATGCATTACATGTGTGATGTATCCTCACATACATTTGGGTATAGGTACAGGATTTTTGACCTTTATTTAAAAAAAAAAACGAATACATGATATACAAATTTTGTATTTTTCTTTTGCCACTCAACACAGCACTTTATGGAAAGGTTCCCAAGTTAACTGGAACATAATGGGATACCAAGAGCAAGGCAGTGGGATACCAAGAACACAATGGGATACCAGTCAATAGGAGAAGGATATTGACTGGTGGAGAAGAATGTACCATTAATGCTATTGGAATCACCAGCATACAAAAGTACTAAACAGCCGGGTGACTTCTAGTTAAGCATACGGATGACAGACAATGAACCACCTTCTTGCTTTTATCCAGGTAATTTGTCCCCACCATCTCCTCCCACACCTGTTTCGTACACCACAGTGGGCATACAGCTCTAATCCATTATCTTCAATAACTGTAACATATTCCAGGATATGTGTACATGTCTCATAATTGATCAAATCGTTTTCTTACTGAAGAACATTCCCTTTTCTTTTCTTTCTTCTTTTTTTTTTGGCCATAGTTGCTTTACTACTCTAGATTCTTATGTTCCAAGGTTCTGGTACTTTTTATCTGTCAAGAAAAGTTTCAGGATAAAATTTCTTGTTCCAAACGTATGTGTATTTTTAATTCTAGAGATGTTATGAGAGTATTCTTGGAAAAACTCTAACAGTTCCAAGTTTTCACCAGCAATAGTTGTTTTTTTCTCCTTTTTTATTTCTTTGTTTAAATTACCGTAATGGATGTAAAAATATAATTTCATTAGGAATTACATTTCCTTGAATTTTATTGAGCTTTAACATTTTTTTCCCATATGTCTGTAATATGTCTACATTTGCTTCTTTGCTTTCCCACATTTACACATTTTTCTGTTGGGTTGTTTCCTTTTAATCAAAATTGAGGAGCTATTGAATATTATAAATTGAGGTCTGAATCAAAAATACTTTTTTTCTAAAATCAAATGTTTAGAATTTATTTTGCTATTTTTTTGCTATCTATTCATTAATGCAATACATATTTATCAAGTACTTAAAAATATATGATGTGGCAAAATCCCATTTGGAACTGATTTTTAAAAGAATGAAAGGAAGAAAAGGAGTAACCAAAAATATTTGTCATACAGAAGAATTTTAATCGTGTTAATATATGTCCATCTTTTTTTTTTTAATGCCTTGGGTTTCTAGTCCTGATTAAGAAAGTTTCTCCCATAGGTAAATATAGTCTTCTAGATTTTCTGACCATATTTTTATTTGTATTGTTTATTTAATTTTACACATGGAATTGATAAATTCAGATTAAGACTGGAGTCTGACACAGGTTGGTTCCCTAGGACACTGACTCTAAAATGAAGATTTACTGAGCACACAGTGTATCATGGCATGCTCTTGGGATTATAACCTGTGGAAGTAAGATTGGGCTGAGGGAGTAGCTGGATGGCCATGACATCTCAGTGAGGGCTCTAGTCAAGTCCGTGAAGCCTCCGAAACTGGAATAGAGTGAGGAGGCTGGTCCAATTATTGGTCAAGGGCTGCCCTGGGTAGGTGCTATGACTTGGGTTAAGCAGTTTTTTTCAGCTGGGCAATTCCAAACAAGATTGACAAGACCGTCTATAAGGAACCCTCTCAGCCGCTGGGAGAGAGGAGGAATCTGGAAACACATCATAGCATCCGCTACAGGATCCAATCTTATATTTTTACCAGATAGGCAGCCCATCTTACCTGCACCATTATGAAATAATATCACCAAATAAAATACCTCGTTTATGATATATTAAATTATATTGACACATCTATTAAATTATATAGGCACCCAGTCATATCTGCAACCCTATAGAATAATTTCACCAAGTAAACTATCACATTTATAATCTATTAAATTAGATTGACATGTGTAACAGGTATTCCGGGACCTACTTCCATATTCTTTACTCTTTACTCATTATCTATTTGCCATATAAACAGAAAGGTAGATTTTTAGATAAAGGAAGAAGTGTCTTAAGTACATGGCTTACTATTTTTATAAATCTACTTATCTACTAACTCTTAAGGATTTGTGGATCAGGCATCTTCCTTTCACTGTAGATCTCTCCCCCCGATTTTAAGGAAATATGAGTTGCTTTTTCTATTTCTTTGAACTTTGAAAACATTAGGATGTACAGAACTTTAAATGTAATTAGACACTATGAAGAACTGAGCCTTGGGGGAAAATAATTCTCTTTTGTTACTTGCCTCTGACTCAATAATCTTGAAAGTTGATACCGTATAACTAAATGTGTTGATGTTTCCTGGTCTGTAACAGAGGCTGGGCAGGAATGATACACCAGAAAATGTGAATTAGAAAATATAAAGAAGTAAAATATCTTTTTTTATTATTTTTGGTTGTTTGTTTGTTTGTTTGTTTGTTTGAGAAACAGTGTGTGTGTGTGTGCATGGGCATCAGCAGGGAAGGGGCAGAAGGAGGGGGAGCCCGACACAGGGCTTGATCTCAGGAACCATGTGATCATGACCTGAGCCAAAATCAAGAGTTGGACACTTAATCGGCAGAGCTCCCCAGGCACCCCAAAGAAGTAAAATTTCTATATTGTCTAGCAAATGTAATCCTTGACATTGGTAGGGAAAAAATAGTCAAAATGACTGAAAATTCTGTTTCCATAAAAATGAACTTTTGTTTTACAGTCTTTGTCTTTACAGAAAAAAACTAAGTTCAGCTGTCACTGGATGCTTCTGAATATACATTTTTAGAAAAATAGCAGGCATAGTTATTCTGATCTGCTTTATGATTTTAGAAAATTATGCAATATTGAACACAAGTTCTTGGAGGCTTGGTTTCTTCATATTTGTAATTAAATATAAAAAGAGGGATTTTAACCTGAGGTTAGCGAACTCAGCTTAGAGAGCTTGGAGGCAGCTTGTATTTTTCTAGGGAGAGAGGATTCATAGCTTTCAACAAATGTTCTCATACACCCAGGGCTGGAAAATGTTTCAGAAATACTCTCAGGATATTTGAAACAGTACGTCAGATTTTCCCACCACTGGGCTTGGTATATTTCAACTAGCTTTAATGGAGAAAACATATTTAATCTGTGCTATTGTCTTCTAAGTGTTAATATTTATTGGGGGTGTGCCATGTTCTAAGCATTCCACAGAACTCTCTACATGCATTATCTCATTCAGTCTTCACAGTAGGATAATGTAGGAGTTAATACCATCCTCTTTTAATGAATGAGAAATTCAAGGGTTAGAGAATTCATATCAGTTTCCATAGCCTTAAGGTTTAGATGCTGTGGCATCAGAATCTGAGGCCAGGTCTTCCGCCAAATGAGCACTCTTAATGATCCTTGTGCCTTATGTGTTTGAGGAGGAAATGTTGCAACAATAATGCTTTCCTGAACCAGAGGGTCTGCACAAAATCACAAGTAATCATGGATTTATAAATAATTTATCGAAAAGATAAAATACTAGATTAGATTCTAACATCCTGGGAGGCCAGGGAAACCTAGTTGGCTCAACAAATACTGAGTGTCACTGATTCTGTCTTAATCCATTATTCTTCCCTCTGCAAAGTCTTTTCAAAAAATTTCTCTCAATGAGGCAGAAGTCCCAATTATCCTCTGCCTATTGTAAGGAAAATCCTAGATGATAGTGATTCTGCAGGGGGCCATAAATGGGAACAGGAGTTTCCTCATGGTATTAAAGCAACAGAAGAAGACATGATTATCTTTGGGAGAATAGAGATGAAATAAGAATAATCCACCTGATCCTCAGCTTGGATACTCATAGACGATGCTGTAATGGATAGCATGGGATAGTAAGTGAGTGAAAATACACGCATTATTATCAGGAGAGGCACCTGGGGTATTATAAATTGATGTAGTAAAATCCTTTCAGAAAGCAGTTTGGCAACCTGTCTGAAAAGCTATAAAAACCTTTATACCTTTGACCCAGTAATATCTCTCCCGAGAGTGTATCCTAAAGAAATAATTCAAAAAAGGAACACGACTGGATGCATACAATTATTAATTACAGCATTAACTCTACTGGTAAAATAAAAAAAGAGGAAACCACCTAAGTACCCAACAATACAAAGACAGTAAATTATAAGACATTAAGTCAAAAAAAACATCAGATAACCGTTACAACTGTAATGATGATTACCGAAGCAACAAGATAAATATATGCAATGGAGTTGGTGAAAATAAAGACTACAAAATTGCAGGTATTTAACGACGAAGACTTTTTGAAAAGAGCTTTTCACAGGGTAAAGACTAAAGGAAATGGAAGAAAATAAAAACAGTTGCATATTATAATAGTAAGACTTGGGGCAAAATCAGTGCCTTATTGACATATTGTCTTAATACTATTAGCGAACTGTATGTAGAGAAGTAAAAATCCGAACCTAAGGACGGGTGCTCCCAGGTCTTAGGTGCTCCTCCTTCCATGGTACTCACCTGAGATCTGAGACAAAGGACCAGTGGTTACCTGATTTCAATTCACTGAGGCTTTGAAACCTGTCCTCTGTAACTTTGCCATTTTAAATTACTGCGGTCTATTAGAATAAAGCTATTGAGTATGACTTTTTCAACTCTGTACACAGGAAGTACTTTTAGTTGTCTCTTGCTGGTTTATTAGCTCAATCCCTAACTGGGTCTCTAGTTTAGCACCTCTCCTGTTTTCAAAATGCACTTTGTGAGGGCACGAATACAAGCAGGTACACATTCTTTTATTTTGAATTATTTATTAATTACCTAATATGCAGAGGGGACGATAACTCTCTCCTATGCCTCCAAGAGATGATTGCCTTACTTTGTAATCAAGGAACCTCAGAATCCACGGGCTGTCTCTTGAATCTCCCACAAAGCTTTCGTGTAGCCAAAAACCAGCACCGGGCAGCCCAGGGCTTTCCACTGGCACTTTTTCGTATCGGTACCTGGGCGAGCCTAAAAACTTGACACAAGCCTAGAAAGATCTCCTTTCTATAGTCTCTAGGTACTTCAGTCCTATCTATATATCAAAAACCAGCTAAAGCCCTTTCTTCCGCCAGAAAGCCTTTTTTGAAGAAAATTCGACCCTAATTGACTTCTACCTCCTTTGAGGTGGTTTGTCGCTGCAATTTGACGTTACTTATATTGCTGATTTGTATTATTATTACACTCTCGATACTATATACTTTTACTGTTTGATTTATTGTGAGAACTACAAAGGCAAGGAACAAAAATCCCAATCTTTATATAAGTAGATGTAAGTAAGCAACCAATACTCAGATATTGGTAACGTGCTTAACAAACATTGGTCATTAGCTTTAAAACTTAGTAAGTTCTGGGTTCTACCAAACATCTCTAATACTCCCATTATAACACTTTACCCACGAATGGCAAAATTGTAAAAACCATTTTGCACTTTATCTCCCTTTCAGTGGTGAGGTGCTTGGACTAAGAGGTATAGTGCATTCATTATCCTTTTTGTTTATTCTGAACATGAGTATAGTCTGTCACAGAGAGGTTCACTGGTATATTTGCTGAATGTATGTATCAATTAATCAACTTCATTTCCTTTAAAGGTCTTACATTTATGGGTTGAAATTTTTTTAACAAAAACATGATACCCTCTTGGAAATAGAGATTAAAAATTTTTTAAAACTTACTTTATCTTACCGAAGAAGAAGAAGAAGAAGAAGAAGAAGAAGAAGAAGAATACTGGTGGGGTGCCTGGGTGGCTCAGTCGGTTAAGTGTCCGACTTCAGCTCAGGTCACGATCTTGCTGTCGGCGAGTTCGAGCCCCGCGTCGGGCTCTAGGCTGATGGCTCAGAACCTGGAGCTTGCTTCTAGGCTGATGGCTCAGAGCCTGGAGCTTGCTTCCGATTCTGTGTCTCCCTCTCTCTCTGCCCCTCCCCCGTTCATGCTGTGTCTCTCTCTGTCTCAAAAATAAATAAACGTTAAAAAAAATTAAAAAAAAAAAAAAGAAGAATACTGGAAAGGAAGAGAAAACATTTCTCAAAGTCTCACTTTGTGCCTGGGCAGGCGCATGAATGTCCATTTTTAATTTTAATATTAACAGTAGTGTCTTTTTATTGCGTGTTTAATATTTGCCAAGTACTTTTTCCAAGAGCTTTCCATGTAGAATTTTAGTTAATTCTCACAAGACCATAAAAGAGGTAAAATTATTCTCCACTGCAGAGAGGATTAAACTGCGATTCAAAGAGTTGCAATTGTTGGATTTGGTATTCTCAGCCAGAAGTTGGACAGTGTAAGGGCTAGAGAAATTAAGCTTTTCCAGAAGATGACAAATAAAAGAAAAATAATGAAACTTAAAATCGATTTAGCTCATTTATAAAGGTGAAGCCAGACACCCGAGTTGTTCCCTGAGAAGCACATGCTGGTGTATCTTTCAAAATTTTTCATTAAACTTGTTATGGATTTATTGAGGCCGGCACGTGGATAAATTTTAGAAAACAATTTAATACAAAACTCAAATTATTGGATTTACAGTGGTAACTCTACCTTAATAAGGTGTTACACTCTTAAAAGGCTTACTACAATAGAATGCATACAGTCTAAGTTACTTTTCCAGTTCTTAAATATTTAGCATCATTTGATAAAACATCAACCTGTTATGGCAGATCAGACATTTTTACAGTTTGATTTACTCTGCGCCCGGGGAATGTTATGAATCAGACTATTTATGGAGAATTAATCATAAGATTTATTTGTTCTATGGAGTGTTGATAGGTAACTTTTTTTAAAATCTAG
Organism: Panthera uncia; assembly: GCF_023721935.1. Taxonomy (NCBI): domain Eukaryota; kingdom Metazoa; phylum Chordata; class Mammalia; order Carnivora; family Felidae; genus Panthera; species Panthera uncia. The sequence goes on from NW_026057584.1 coordinate 12,788,185, forward strand.
AAAACAGCATTTCTGGACTTCAAGGAGATACTGGCTAACCTGATTTATCTATTTTATTAGAGGTTATAAATAACTAAGCAGATCAAAGTGATATTTATTTCAAGTCCCTTTGTCTCGTTGATAAAATGAGACTATTTTCCATCAGAATTTTTGTAACCAAGTATATAACTGTGCCGTATGGTGTAAAATAATCCTAGATACATCCAAAGCTATCACAGAAACATTACTTTGCCCTCAATGGCTAGAAATTTTGTACCGGTTAAAAATAAATAAATACTTTTATTTTAAATTAAATACATATTTTAAAATACAATAAATAGCCATTCGTTTATTCATTTCTTGTCTAAAAGTTGCTAGATGATGGGGCGCCTGGGTGGCTCAGTCAAGCATCCGAATTCTACTCAGGTCATGATCTCGCGGTTCATGAGTTCGAGCCCCACATTGGGCTCTGTGCTGACAGGTCAGAGCCTGGAACCTGCTTCAGATTCTGTGTCTCCCTCTCCCTCTGTCCCTCCCCTGCTCACTCTCTCTCTCTCAATAATAAATAACGTTAAAAAATTTTTTTAAGTTGCTAGATGATTCAACTTCTACCCAGCTACAATACCTAGGTTAATACACCCTCTGGGAGGAGGCATGGGATTGTTTATATGAGCTTAACTGTTTTGTCTAAAAACACCAATTGGAGGATGGAAGAAATCTTCCCTCCAAATGAAATGTCATGCATTAAAACAAAGGAAAGGTTTTTGTTCCTTCTTGGTTTTATTTTCTTTCCATGAAGGCCCTAGAGAAACAGTAAGTTTGTTTCACCTGTCCTGCCAAACAAACCCAATTTAGTTCTTTTTTTGAAAAAGTAAGCATGATGGTCATAACGCCAGAATGGAGAATTCATGTTTCCTTACTTCCACCCTATCTCTGAGTCTCTTCTTCTGACCGCACAAGGCTGAAGCTGGTGGGAAAGAGAAGGAAAGAGGGATAAACTTAGTTCCAGTAGCTGCACCCCAAGAGATAGCACAGGGCAGAGTATAAAAGCAACAGGTTCTGGAGTCAGACAGACCTGATACTCATATTTTAAATTAATTTTATTTAGCAAATGTTTATGTGGATCTAGTTGTATGCCAGTCCCGTTCTAAACTCTTGGCTAATATTACCTATTTAATCTTTGCAGTAATTTAAATGAGGGAGGGATTCTTCATACACCCATCCTATAGATAAAGAAACTGAGTCACACAGAGGTTAAGCAACATGCCAAGATCACCAAGCCGGCAAATGGCAGAGGTTCCACTTACGTGCATGTTCACCAACATGTGCACGGGGCTGTCTCTCCAAATCTTGGCCAGAGCACTTAGTGCCAAACCCTCCTGGGCACTTCACCTCTCTGAACTTCAATTTCTTCAGTTGAAAAACTGGGATGGTACCCCCAGTTCATATCTGAGGTGGGTATTCATAAAACATTCTCTGATGGTCCTATTCCTTATCAGTATCTACTCAGCCCAGATCTACCCATCAACTTTTCCTTCTCCAGGTACTGCCACACTCAGTCACATATGTATTTGGGGAGGGCAGGACACTTAGCACTATTAGAGTTGGTATTTAATGACATTTTCACACACCACATTATAGTCTAAAACATCACCCAATATTACTTATTTTGTACCTCCCTTATTAGGTCGGTGACTGCATCAGGTTTGGGAAATGTGACCTATTTTAAACTGCATCCTCAGCATCCACAGAGGGCTTAACGTGTGGGAGAAATTCAGTCAGTATAATGTCGTAAAAGGATGGGTGGATGGTTTTCCTACTGTCTGTAATGTTTCCATCAACATGTGTTAGTAAATGCTTCTTTGTTGATAGACATGCTAGAACAATGGTGACATTTCTTAGGAATAATAGCAACATAAGAAACTCAGTAGAAATGCATCAAACGAAATAAAAATTTTGCAAAGAGGAAAACAAAATAAAGGTCCAAGACATTTGACAAGTTCTTAAGTTGTTAATGTGCCAAACTTGTGCCTTTATTCTTTGAGATTAAAAAAAAAAATGTGAATTACATTTAGTGGGGTAATGCTGAGGTTATGAAATGAGAGCGACCAAGCAACAAAACAAAAAGAAACTAAAAAATAACGATAGCAAACAGCAAACAAAATCACAAAGCAAGGTATTTAAATAACATTCTTCCAACAGTCCTGATCCTGTCCAGATGGACATGAGAACTAACTCCCAGGGCCACATGATTTGGATATTGACCCCTGAAAGAAATCTCCAGACATTCTAAGTGCCTAAACTTTACCTTAAATTGCATTCAGGAGACCAAGGCTTGCCCAGTACAGCCATAGTTCACAAGTACTCATAAATGGCTCCTTATGGCTGTGTCTAGAAGTCAGTGGGTTCATACAACGGAAATTCAGAACTGAATTACAATGAACTATTAAAGGCAGAATTATCTACCTTGCGCTTTTAATAAGAGATTTTATAGGATTCAGTCTTTTTATCCCCCTTAGTTTGGAGACTTGGGTGTGTGTGTGTGTGTGTGTGTGTGTGTGTGTGTGTGTAATGTAAAACAGCTCACTAAGCTGAGTATTTGACAATATATTGACTTTCCATGTTAAAAAAAAGAAAAAAAAATATGAAACCTTTCTAAAATGAAGAGTGAACCTACAGAAGGAAACTGAAATGCTTTTACAAAAATGGACTTGAAGGCAAAACCAGAAGATAAATGTGTGTGTTTAAAATTATTTGTGGGCAAGCTTCCCATCTTAAATATTTGAAGTATTCAGGCCTCCAGGCACCTGTTCAACTTTGTACTGATTCTCCCCCAGGCAGCTGCCTCACTTGCCTCTGCCTCAGGCTGGTCCTGAACTTGGTCCAGGATGAATCACTGATGAGCAAATCCAACTGGTGCTAAATGACAGGTGTCGGTTCCTGATTGCCTTTGGTGGCCTGGGATAATTCTTAAAGGGGGAAGAAAAGAGCTACCAAACACTTGTCCTAAAATGTATCTTTTTAATGTTTGTGTTAAAAGAAACATACGTTAGAAAAATTAACAGGCATTATCAGGCTAAAGAATATGTTTTCTTAATGAATGCAAAATTATAAACAATGGTAGCACAGCAAAGAGGTGACAGACATCGTTGGCCGGATTTGAGGCAGGCATTCTACGGTGTCCTCACAGAACATGCCCTGGTGACAACTGAAGACTTGAATCCATGTAAATGGGTTGACCCCATGGTCCAAGAGTCATTAAGAGCCGAAAAAGTCCTGAAGAACCTCTAGACTGTGCATCCCTGACAACGTGGTCATCGAGAGCACTTTCCATAGGGTATGAAGCTAAGAGTGGTGCCTTCACAACAAGTTGGCCACAGAAATTCCCCTACTTCCATCCTAGAATCCAGTGAGACTTTTCTGGGTGGCAATATGGTGTACCTCAGGAATCAGCAAAGTATGACCCACAGGCCAAATCCAGTGTACTGCCTCTTTTAATGTGCTCATGATCGAAGAATGGTTTTGGCACTTTTTTGTGGTTAAAAAGAATCAAAAGAAAAAGCATATTTAATGACATGTGAAAATTATATGAAATTCAAATTGTAGTGGCTATGAATAGTTTTATTGGAGCAAGCCACATGCCCATTTGTTTACATATAGTTCATGGCTGCTTTTGTGACAGAGTAGTTGTGACAGACACTATCGTCCACAGAACCTAGAATATTAACTATCTGTCCCTGTACAGAAAAACATTTGCTGACTCCTGACATAGCCTCCTACCAGCTGTGTCAACACGAAATTTACTAACACATTACGAGCTTCAGTTTCCTTATCTGAGGGGGGATGTTAACACTGACTGCAGAATTATTAGGAATATTACATGAGATAAAGTGCCTAATGTGATGGCGATAAATGATTGCCATTTTTTTTTCTTAATGGAATTGAAGGAAGAGAAGTATTTCTTGGTCTCTGTGTTGTGATTCTACATAACGGAAGTGGCCACCAGTCTCACTGAGGTTTCTGGCTGCCTGACAATGTACTGGATGCTGTCTTAGTCATGTCTGGCCACCATAACAAAATACGATAGACTGGGTGGCTTAAACAACAGATATTTATTTCTCACACGTCTAGAGGCTGGAAGTCCCATGATTTGAGTGAATGGTCAGGTTCTGGGGAAAGCTCCCTTCCTGGTTTGCAGATGTCCTCCTTTTCATTATATTCTCACATAGTAGAGCGAGAGTGAGAGTGAGAGAGAGGGAGAGAGAGAAATGATGCAAGAGTGCATGCACTATGGTGTTTCCTTCTTCCTCCTCTTTCCCCTCTCCCTTCTCCCCCACCTTAATCCTCCTCCTCCCCCACCTCTTTCTCCTTCCCTTCTCCTTCTTCTTCTTCTTCTTCTTCTTCTTCTTCTTCTTCCTTTCTTCATCTAAGGGCACTTACCCATCATGACGCTCCACCCTCATGACTTCATCTAACTCTAATACCTCCCAAAGTTCTCACCTCAAAGCACCATCACTTTGGAGATTAGGATATCAATATATGACTTTGGGCAGAAGTGGGGCTGAGGGACATTCAGTGCATTACAGACACTCTAGTTGAATCCTCGACAGATATTCCACAATTTCTTCAATGCGCAGCAGCATTTGATTCCACGCCAGCTTTCGGAAAGAACTCTCATTAGTTTTAACCAATGAGGCACCCCAAGTGAAGTCAGTCAGAGGGGGACATTTTCAGTTATCTCAGTTCCTACAAGGCGCCACTACACTGAGTGGCAGCAAGAAAAAATATGCATGTTTCCACATAAAAGAGAAATGTTACACGCAAAAAAGTCAATAACACCCCTTATGAGTATCATCCAAAGTCACGCAGCCCATCTTGTCATATTTCCAGGTAACCTACTCCTTCGCGAAACCCTATATGTCCAATGAACATGGATACCAGGATATTCGCTAGGAGTTCTGGGACACAAATGTCGTCTCTTCTATATAGTGTTGTGAGCAGATATGAAACCTAAAATTGCTACAGCATTTTATGCCTGTCATTTCACAACTAGGCAATCCAGTTTCAAGTAAAACAAGAAATACAGAGAAAAAGCCAAGGCATAAGAATCAGAGAAGAACAAATAGTACTCAATCAAGCCACATCTGACCATTTCCAACCTGTGAGCTTCTCAGTCTTTCAGAGCATCAGTCACTTTGAGTTGGATTTCTTGAAATTTGCCAACACGATCAACTCACGGCTACAGTCAGGCTCTGCCTATAGATTCGGGTTGACGGTGGACCTACCCATACTGCTCAGGTGATCCCATTATAGGCCGGTAGTCAGAGAAGCAAGATGTAGACTCAGGAACGTGCTAAACTTGTATATGTTTAGATCCGCTCACAGTTTATAAAACATCTCCTATACACTGCTTACCAAACTTAAATTGTTACTTAGCATCACTGTGTTTGAAGCTCTCTGCTCAACAACAAGAGATGCAAAGATGAATCGAGCACGTTACCAGTCCTCAAGGACTTAGTGACCTCGTGGTGACGAACAACGTACAAACTACATGAGGAATTAAAACGGGAGGCAGAATAAAGTGAGAGGCAGACTCTGCATGGTACGAAAGCCAGAGAAGGAGAGTTATTGCCCCCATTAGATCCTCACAGCAGCTCTGTGGGGAGGTGGAACAGATGTTTCTATCCTCACTGTTACAGATTAGGAGATTCTGAAAGGTCCAGTGTAACTGGAGTAATTAGTGACACATTAATTGGGCTCCGAGATTCTGGCTCAAAGCCCGATATTCTTTCCATCCTTCCACGAAACCTCTTACCAATAATAACGGCATCATAGAAAAAAAGAGTATTGTTTATTAAACACTCAATAAAAGGCTGACATAGAGGAACCAGACGTGTATTGTCAAGGAAGAAAATGGGAAATGTATAAGATAATAAGGACCAATGGAGACTGGGAAAAACCACAGGCCACCTGTTCCAATTAAGGGGAAGCAACCACTCAGCTCATCATTGACCAATATTGTCAGAACCTTACATTTTTCAAGATTCAGAAATCTAAAAATGGATATTTATAAAGTATTTTAACAGTTTAGCAAGGCCTATTAATTCTTTCCAAACACCAGAGTGATCCATTTAAAGCACAGGTTATTGTTCCTCCATCCACCCCACATATTATCAGCCAAACATTAACCTGGAAGCCCACCCATCCCGGGTATTATAAGAATCATTAGGGGCGCCTGGGTGGTTCAGTCGGGTGAGCGTCTGACTTTGGCTCAGGTCATGATCTCATGTCTTGTGAGTTCGAGCCCCGCGTCGGGCTCTGTGCTGACAGCTCAGAGCCTGGAGCCTGCTTCCGATGCTGTGTCTCCACCTCTCTCTGCCCCTCCCATGCTCGTTCTCTCTCTTTCTCAAAAATAAATAAACTTATTTTTTTAAATCATTAACTTATTATAAGGGTTAGATTTTAATTATGTGGGAGGAGGTGTTGGAGTCTAAAAACTGAAGTCAAAAAACACAGATTAAGAGTCACTGATCCATCACTTAATGCAATGGTCTGGGAGAATACCTAAGTCCCAGTGTAAATACACACACACACACACACACACACTTTTTTTTTCTTTTTTTAAATTTTTTAACATTTATTTATTTTTGAGAGATAGAGAGAGACAGGGAGTGAGTAGGGGAGGGGCAGAAAGGGGATGGGGAGGACTCAGAATCGAAAGGAGGCTCCAGGCTCTGAGCTGTCAGTACCGAGCCAGATGCAGGGCTCAAAGCCACAAACCCCGAGATCATGACCTGAGCCAAAGTCAGACGCTTAACTGACTGAGCCACCCGAGCGCCCCCCCACACACATTATTTAATAAGTGCTTTTTAAAAAAATGTTTATTTGTTTTGAAAGAGAGAGAGCCAGGGAGGGGCTGAAAGAGAAGAATCCCAAGTAGGCTTTTGCTGTCAGCACAGAGCCCAAAGCAGGGCTCGATCCCATGAACCATGAGATCATGACCTGAGCTGAAATCAAGAGTCAGACACTTAACTGACTGAGCCACCCAGGGGCCTCTAAATAAACACTTTTTATATGAAGTCCAAAGTTTATAATTCATCCTACGGGGCATATATGTACAGTTACGAAAACTGATAAATAAATAGACATAGCTGTAGTTATGGGCATATCACTATTCACGCAAGAAAGTTCAACTCTGAATATCAGATGAAATTCTGACTCTGGTACATTAGGTAGATGGCATCTCCTATAGAGGCTTGTCTCTAAGCAGCTCATTTCTAGATGTAAATACTGCATGTTTTACACTTAAAAACAAGTGGCCAGACCACCCATTATTTTCTGAGGCATATTCACAGATTCCTTATTCAAAGACTGTTATTTCCAACTAGGAAATTCACATCAAACAGCGAACAAATCAAAATTGTCCTATGGACCAAAGCACCTTGTCAGGAACGTGCCCAGGCTTTTCTACTTATTCAGTACCTAAAGTTTTCTTGTTCACAAACTAGAGACAGTCACAGCATCTAACTTCAGGTATTCAGGCTTCATAGATGATTTGGTCTCATGAGCTTTTGGACATTTTATTTCCTGATATTATGAGAAGTGAGGAATCCCACTCAGCCCTCCCATGAGATCGCTACGATATGATGCCATTAAAGATCTGAAATAACACTGGGGCAGCCGCTGGAACAGGCTGATTTGATGTAGCACCATACTGCACAGAGGGGATCTTAGGGAATTTGACGTTCCATTCCGTCTCACATTGCCTGGTACAAAACATGTGCATAATAAATCTTCATCGAATAAGCAATGGAATGGAAGGAATGAAAAAGAAATGGATGCTAACACAGACATGAGATTCTTGTGGATTTGGAGCTTCACTTTCTAGGGTAGCCAAGCAATAGTAGAATTTAACACCAAGTGCTTTCCATTGTTAAGTCAACATGAAGTGCTCCTTCCAGAAGGCAGTCTGGTTGCTGACGATGACCATGGGAGAGCACCAAGTATGTACGAGGCATGGGGATACATTAGCCCTTCTGTTCACACAAATGGCATCCATGAGGGCAAGCAGTCCGGTCCTAATTCTTCACATGCTGGACACTTGATCTGAGATGTTAAACTCTTTTTAAGCAGCCCAGCCATTGACAAGCTGGGCTTGTCCAGCTGTTGGCCAGATGTATTTCATATGTGTTCTTATGCCCATCGTGCTGGGTGCTGCTTCCGTCTGATATTCCGTCTGCTAAATCAAACACAAAACACACAATGAACTCGTAGGCCAGATTTTTTCATATCTCTCCACAGAGAAATTTAAGAAAGAAGAACGAAGGTTGCACCTTTCATCTGGGTGAGAAGTAGCAAATTAAATCCTCATCTTGTCCCTATCGCCACCACAAATAGAAAACATATCCGGGAGCTCTAATGTCTTTGGACATTACATTACATGCATGTCAAATTTTATAACTGATTATAACTCATTTCAAAACAACACAGGAATTTCTCCACTACTAAATAATTGGTACTGTACATTGTGAATGCCAAGTAGAAAGACAAAAAGAATGACAATCTTACAGAATATGTGGGTAGCAGAGCAAAACCTGTTTATGCCTGTCAAGCTGTGTAACTGCTTCAATTTTTTTCTTTTCCACACATTTGAAATTAAGTCAACACAAGAACGTGCTAGGGAAATCTGTCTCCTGGGATTACTAAAGTATAAGTAAAATATAGTACAGGAGACTGGAATTTTTTTTAACAGATTTTGTAGGACTGTCTGTCCATACTTGTCTCCATAAGGATGACTGAATAAGCGTGGCTTTCAAATCCCAGTAAAGCAGAATAGGTGAACGTAGGTGGTTCAGTCAGTAAAGTGTTAGACTCTTGATCTCGGCTCAGGTCATGATCTCACAGCTCCTGGGACTGAGTCCTGTGTAGGGCTCTGCACTGATAGCACGGAGCCTGCTTGGGCTCTCCCTGCCCCTCCCGACTTATTTTCTCTCCCTAAATAAACATGAGAAAAGCAAACAAATAAACAAACATGAGAAAAAATTTAAAAGCTCAGTAAATCAGAATAAACACTTCCTACCTCTTCATCAGTTTTCCTTCCAGATTAAAGTTCTTCACGTATCCGAAAGTATACTTATTATACCTTCTAAGGTTTTTAGGGTATTCCCTTCTCTAAGATAGCGATGAGTTCTACCATTTTTGTTTTCTGGATCTTGATCATTTCTCCTGAATCACTGGGCTCTTCGATTTTATCCCTCAACGGTATTACCACTCTTTGGTTCTTTGGTTCTATCTGGTTTAATTTTCTCCTCCTTTCCTATTTCTTCCTCTTCTTTTTTCTCACCATCTTTTTCTTATTTCCTTTTTTTCTCTTTTCCCATCTTCTTCATACCCCCCTTCTCATGGTCAACAAGATTCTGTATAATTGACTCTTGTCTGTTTCTTTTAACTACTTTCTCCCTATTTTTTCCCGCACACATTCATCTCCAAAATTAAACTTATAATTTCCCAACTAAGAGCCTTTATGTTTGCTCTTTGTTTGGCCTAGAAAGCTCCTGTCCAAATCTTCTTTCCCATCAATGCTATCACATATGACTATACATTGTGCACAACACAACTCCAAGGACAACACTCATTTGTTAAGAGCATGAGCAGGGGAGGGGCAGAGAGAGAGGCAGACACAAAATCTGAAGCAGGCTCCAGGGTCTGAGCTGTCAGCACAGAGCCCGACGTGAGGCTCAAACTCACAAACCGCGAGATCATGACTTGAGCCAAAGTCGGACACTTAACCGACTGAGCCACCCAGGCGGCCCATCTGACAGCATTCATTTGGACTGTGATATGACTGTTTTTCCGGGTGTTTTTGAAAATGGTAGACTGTTTTTCTACTCTAAGGAAATTCGCGTATACATGGTCAAAGAGGGCTTTACTCCCAACCATGTGTAAAGCTCTTCTACCCATTATTTCCTATTCAGTAATTCTTTATTTTATTACTGTGTTGGTTTCCTTCATAACACTTACTGGAATAAGCAATTGTCCCATTAATTTATTTGTTACATATTCATCATATCTCTTCTCTAAGCCAAAGTTACTTGAGTTTTGTGACCTGTGACTTTTTCCACCTTGTTCTAAGCTGTATTTTGTAGTGTCTGTAATATCCCACACCATGTCTGTGACATATGAGGCCCTTTATAAAGCAGTGTCGAATAATTACAAACACAAATGAGTGAATTGGTGAACACATTTTCCCTGAACATATTTATTTTTCTTTCTCATTTCCAGCGTCCCTGTTTTAATTAGGTAGAATAAAACCCAGCCTTAAAATGATGGTCTCACAATCCAGCTGTCGTGTAATACATTTCTTTGTTCCATGAATCTTCCCCTTCTTTGAAGGCAGGTGATTAAAATTTAATTGTGACTGTGAAATATAGCTTATCAATTAACACCACTTTAGTATTTCTGTTGATGCACATAATGTGTTTCATGATGGCAAGATGCAAGTAGGGCTTGTGTGAAGGTTAGTGTAGGACGGTGGATGGGGAAGAATAAGAAGAGAGTTTATCAATGAAGAGATGGACAGGCCAACAGAGATTTTTTCCATCTAGTGTAAAACCAGGGCCTGCCTATTCACTGCTTAACAGAATAAGACTGGAGCTGATATTTGTGGTGCCCTATACCATATTCCTTCTGCCCATTTGATTTCAGCACAGTGGTGGTGGATAGTTCCCTGCACTTTGTGGCTTTCTGCTAAGGCATTCTCTGTTTTGCTCTCTGCCTTGAAAGGCCATGTAGCCAAAAACAGACACAACCTGGAATTGGAGGACTAAACAGAGGAATTAACACCCCCCTGCGACAATTTCCAACTGTAGGGTTATAGGACGTTGTGGCTATATATTTTAGACTCTCTCCATCTTTGGTAGGACGCTTGTGAAGCAGTTTTTACGTTATTACTCAAAGGTTCAACTGAAGGATAGAGCCACAGTTATGCAGAAGCCATCGATGCACTGGATATCGGGTTCATTTTTTCTTGGTTTCACCTTCCACACTTCCTTACTAGTGTCTTTTGGAATTTCTTCCCCAGTAACTACCTGGCTCCAATCATTTGCTTTAGCACCTACCTCTGGGGAAAACCCAAAAGATAAAGACTCTAACTCTTCTCCCCTCTTGTTTCATTTGTACCCACCCAGCCTCTTTGCAATAACCTCTGTCGCATTTCTGTATTGCTCAATAATAAATTCATAACTTTTTTCTAGTGAAAAAACTACCAGAAATTAACCCAAGTTGATCCAAATAAGGCTGTTTAAAAGCTATACACCCCAAATTTGAGCATTCTTATTTAAGCAATATTATTTATTTTTACCAAATCCACCTCGTCTTACAAATGCACAAATTATCTTTATATCTTTCTGACTTTATAAATGAGATATTGAATAAAATTTAAGAAGCAAAAAAAAAAGTAAAGCAAGGTACAAAAAGACTTAAATTCATATACAGACCTCAGTAATTACTGCTTTCAGAGATGGGGAATTGTTCTTCATCTTTTAGCTTTATTTCCTCTTTTACAAATTGGTGATTAAGACATCCATCTTATAGGTGAATACTGAGGATTAGCTGTAAAACACACTCCCTGCATTAGTCTTCCATGCTTCAAATAAAAAAAGAAAGTACCAAAAACAAAAAAGAAACCACAGTTGATTCTGGAATAATATGGGTTTAAACAGCATGGATCCACTTATACAGGGATTTTTTTTGTTTTTTGATACATATAATATAGTACTATAAATGTATTTCTCTTCTGGGTATTATGTTAAAGTCAGACTGAGAAAGACAAATATCATATGATTTAACTCTTATATGGAAAGTAAAAAACAAAGATGAATAAACAAAAAGGAAACTTCTTTACTATTTTCTTAATAAAAATTTTCTTTCTCATTTTCTTTATTGTAAGAATACCGTATATAATACATATGAAATGCAATATATGTGTTAATCAACTATTTATCCTTTAGGAAGGTTTATACACATGAACCAGAATGAGACCCTAGACAAAACTCATGATTATATAGTCAATTAATCTATGCCAAAGAAAGCAAGAATATGCAATGGGGAAAAGACAGTCTTTTCAAGAAATAGTGCTGGGAAAACTGGACAGCTACATGCAAAAGAATGAAACTGGACCACTTTTTCACACCATATACAAAAATATACTCAAAATGGATAAAAACCTAAATGTGAGATCTATAGCCGTAAAAATCCTGGAAAAGAGCATAGGCAATAATTCCTCTGATATCAGCTATAACAACACTTTCTAGATATGTCTTCTAAGGCAGGTAAACAAAAGCAAAAAAATGTTGGGACTGCATCAGAATAAAAAGTTTCTGCATAGCAAAGGAAACTAACAACAAAACTAAAAGACAATCTACTGAATGGAAAAAGATATTTGCAAATGATGGACCCAATAAAGAGTTAGTATCCACAATATAAAAAGAACGTATACAACTCAACACCAACAAAACAAAACAAACAAACAAACAAAACCAACTGATTAAAAGCTGGGCAGAGTACCTGAATAGACGTCCTTCCAAAAAAGATATACAGATGGCCATCAAACACATGAAAAGATGCTCAACATTACTCATCATCAAGGAAATTCAAATCAAAAGCACAATGGGATATCATCTTATGTCTGTTAGAATGGCTAAAGTTGAGAAGGCAAGAAACAAAATGTTGTCAAGGATGTGGAGAGAAATAAGAATCTGCATGCACTGTTGGTGGGAATGAAAATTGGTACTGTCATTGTGGAAAACAGTACAGAGTTTCCTCAAAAAATTAAAAATAGAACTATCATATAATTCCACTATTGGGCATTGACCCAGGTAAATGAAAACACTAACTTGAAAATATATATGCACCTCATGTTTATTGCAGCACTAATCACAATAACCAAGACATGGAAAAAACTTAAGTATCCATCAATACACGAATGAATAAGGAAAATGCTATATACACACATGCATACACACGTGTGTGCCTACACACACATACACACACACACACACACACACACACACACACACACTGGAATATTACACAGCTATAAAAATGGATGAAATCGTTCCATTTGGGACAACATGGATGGATCTAAAGAGTATTATGCTAAATCAGACTGAGAGAATCAGACTGAGAAAGACAAATACCTTATGATTCTGCTCATAATTGGAATCTTAAAAAAATGAATAAATAAAGAAAATGCAGAATCAGACTGAGAAAGACAAATACCTTATGATTCTGCTCATAAGTGGAATCTTAAAAAATGAATCAATAAAGAAAATGCAGAATCAGAGAACAAACTGATGGTGACCAGAGGAGAGGGAGGTGAGGCTTTGGACAAAATGGGTGAAGGGGAAAGGAAGATATAAGCTTCCAGTTATGGAATGGGTAAGTCATGAGAATAAAACACTGACCATAAACAATACAATCAATGATATTTTAATAGCAGTGTAATGGGACAGATGGTAGCTATTTAGTGGTGAACATAGCATCATGTATAAGCTTGTCAAATCACTAAGTTGTACACCTGAAACTAATTAACATTTTGTGTCAACTATACTCAAAAAAGACAAATAAATAAAATAAAAAAATTGTGCACAGATTTTGACTGTGTAGGGGCTAGTGCTCCTAATCCCACATTTTTCAACAGTCAACTCTACAGCTAAATATACCAATACAGGAAAATCTCCAAAATATAGATATAAAGAAAACAAATTTTAGAATTCTAGCACAAACTGATTTATGTTTAAAACAAACCTATAATCCTTTAAAACAACATACATATATGTTTCTGTATCTATATATATATATATATAAAATTTAATATATATTAAAACAACATATATATATCTTATATTTTATTTGGGAATATAATGGGAATTTTATATGGGATTATATACATATATATGTTTATATTTTATATGGGAATGTGAGAGTACATGTAAATATACCACAAAAATCTGATGTATATCAATTGTAGATGGAACATTGATAGAAGGTAAGGTATATATATTTCCCCAACTTTTGTATTTTGTGGTAGGTTCTAAGAACATCTACTCACGTATTTCTTGTATAAGTATTCCCCATTCCTGTTTTATACATGGAACTCAAGCAAAATTTTCCAGTCTAGACTTGCTGCACAAAGAGCTTTATTTTACTGTGGAAACAAACAAAAAGCAGAATCTGTTTGTTTGTTTGTTTGCTTGCTCGCTTGCTTGCTTTCACAGAGATAAAGCGGTGCCTTGGCCATATAACAATTCAGTAAATGTTAAGTGATTAAATCAATGATCAAATAAACAAGTGACTGATCAAGTAGAGATAGGAAAGCTCCAATTTCTGTAAGATGAGCCTATCATTCTTACAGTTGTCCAGCAGCATGACATCTAGTATAACCTGAAAGCTGCAGGTAAGTGGCCCAAATGAGGTTCCTCAAAACTCACTTTTGCTTTCTATTTAATTTCCAACAGTATTTTTCCAGGATCGCTGCTATGGCAGGAGATGGTGGTGGTATGGGACATATTCACTCAAAGTAGGAAAGATGAATTTGTTTTCCAAAATCAGCTTAAAGAAAAGTTAAATGTCAATATCATTTTCATTGATACTCTCATGAAAAATCTTTGGAATAACAAATCTATTTCAGGTTTTATGAAGCCTTTGCAATCTGTATCACTCTAAGGTGATGGTTGTGATTGGAAACTCTGCTCAAGCATGTCTAGTTCAATAAGACTTGGCTTTATACATCCAAGCATTCAGATTCCTGGCTCAATGTTACATTAACAATACCGTTTGTCTATCATTCCTTCTTGTCTCTTTTTTGCATACCTAATCTTTCTGGGAAAGAGAAACGGCAAATTTTGATAGACACTGGCAAGAAAAGCTAGTAAGGCTTTTTAGAAATTCCTGAGAAAAACCTATCATCAGATATCTGTCTGGAATCATCTCTCTTTTGAATAAAATTCTCAGAATTATGAAATATCGATTTGTAGAGCCAAGATCTGAATCCAGGCTACCTGACTGCAGATCCAGTAAATAACAAGTAATATTTAAGCAGATATTATTCAAATCAGATAGAGCTTAAAATAGTAGTATAAAAGTAACTGGTCTCGGTATACCTTTCTGGTATAATGGATGGTGTGGATAACAGTGATGCTATCACCACTGATACCATAGGATGTTACAGAAATCTGAAAAAGCTGGTTTCAGACACGGAAGTACCACCCTCTGAAATAGTATGCTTAACATCCCTTTTCACATGATAAAACTAAGATTTGGGGAAGTGACATAAAGTGCCCAAATTCACACACCTGTTAGGTAATGGAGCCATAATTTGAATGTAGGGGATCTATCCATTCTTCCAATCAAATTGATTGTATCTCTTCTATATCCAAATTACAGTGCTAGAAATAACTGATATGGGTTAATCTTATCCTCTTTTTTTTTAGCCACTTACTAAATCTCTAACTAGACTAACGAACATGAAATTGCATTTGATCAAATAAGCATTTAATTTGAGGGCCAGAACTATGCTTTGTAGGAATTATAAGATTGGATTTAAACAGGATTGCAAAATGGGAGTGGACCTGGGGAAGCAGAAAATCACTGGAGACATTTCTAGGCAAAGAGAACTATCCACCCAGCCTTAAATATGGAGGAAGCGTGCTTGGCAGCTAAATAACAATAATGCCATTATCATGATAATAGGTAAACACTACTAGATGCTTACTCCGTGCTAGGCATATACTTATCATATGTTACCTAATGTTCATTTACATGTGAACAATCAATAGTGTAGATAAGTTATCCAAGTAACACAGCTAGTAAATTCAGAGGGGGTGAACCAAAGTATGTCTAATTCCAAACCTTATTTTGTCAAGCTTTTGTAAAACTACCAACAGTTAGGAACAAAAGAAGATTTTATTTTTAAGAGGTTTTTTTTCTCCCAATTCTGAAAAGATGGCAGTCAGTGGAAGTTGCAGACCATAGACTTATGGGCTCAGGTAACACAAGAGGGCTCACCTTTCAGGATGTGAACTGACTCACCCAAAGGAGCCTGTAACAGGACCAGCCTGCTTGTCACCTAACAACCTTGTAACTGTGTTAAGGTGATTTCGTGATGGCATCTTAATTGAGGACAGCCTATTCCCATTAAGGACCTGGTGATGACTCTTTGTGGAAAGAACTTAACAGGACGTATTCCCAATGTCTCTGAAGAAGATGGAGCTGGACACTTTTCCTTGGCAGTTTGACCTTGCTGTTTGGATGAACTTCTTGGCAAAACTCACCCTGAAGCCCTAAACTCAGGTCATATTTCCAGATTTCGTATTTTTCTTAGATTTCTGCTATGGTTCATGATACAGTCTGCCTTATGTTATTAATTCTTATTCACTTGGTATCTTTCTACTCCTGAACTATCAATACTTACAGGCAAAAACCTAATGTTTATTATCTGTGTGATTTTACTCTCCATGAGCAGGACCTTGGATCATCATGTCTTGCAGATAGAAGTTCAGGTCCAGGATTATTTATCGAATGAATCAGTTAATTAGTTACCAATGAAAGGTAAAGAACTGTCACCATGACTAGCCCCTTCACTTGTGTCAATAGTCTTATGATTTTTATCTACTTTCAAAATGTCCAGAAATGGCATCAATATATGACTGGGCCAGGTTAATGCTTGTGAATCTTCATGGTAACAAGACCCAAAGGATGACACTGACAGTCTTTTTATAGTTTCTGTATTGTTCATGTTATTTGGCCTCTCAGACTGTAGCATTCAGGAAAAATATGCTCAAATTGTCTGAAAATATTCATAACAGGAAAAGTTGATTAATAAGCATTGGGGTTTACCTCTGAAAAGTTCATCCCCAGCCATGTATAGTTGACCTCATGTGGCACACATATGACTAGGCTATCAGACTGAAACAAAAGAAACAGCCATGCTCATATCTCACCACACTGGAGTCCTTTGATCCTTTATTTGGATGGATGTATTTTCCCCAAAGAATTAAGGGAAAAAAAATTACTTTACAAGAGCTTAAAACATTTAATGGAAACCACTTTCTTTTAACCTGAATAAATAAAATCAATGGCAGAACAACGTTAAGAATAATCATATATCATATGTATTGTCTTTGTGCATATGTACGTGTGTGTGTGCACACTGTGTTGACATAACAGGTTGGGTGCACACACAGGGGCAAAGGACTTATTAAATGCATTAAGACTGATTTTATCATGAAAATTATTAATATTTTAAATGGAGTTTGAAGAGTATCTATATTTTTACTAAAAGCTATCTAGACCTTTATACCTCCATTATTCTATTCAATTCTAGTTTTATTTTTTTAATGTTTTTTAAATTTATTTTTAAGGGGGAGAGAGGCAGAAGAGGGGAGGGGCAGAGAGAGAGGGAGACAGAGAATCCCAAGCAGGCTCCACACTATCAACATAGAGCCCGACACAGGGCTCCATCTCACAACCATGAGGTCATGACTTGAGCTGAAATCAAGAGTTGGATGCTTAATTGACTGAGCTACCCAGACGCCCCCAAAATTCTAGTTTTACTATTAATGAATCAACTTGAGTAAATGATAGATGCACAGAATTAAAAAAAGAAAAGCTAAAGGGTATAAAAGGTTAAGAGTGAAAAGAACTGTTATCAACAGTAATTACGCATCTCCCTTCTCCTTTTTATTTAGTCTCCATCCTTGGAAGGAAACCATTGCCACCAATTCTGGACTTGGGTGTAGGAGATTTTCCATGCTGTACAATTGGCTTCTGTCAGTACAATAGAGACCCAACTCTTTTACATATGTAAGAGGTCCATAATGTACCATGGTATTGAGGTTATATTTTACTTTAACTATTTGTTTACTTGATGGATTCTCTACTGGAATGAAATTCAGAACCTCTGTATTACTGGTTTATGTCTCACTCAGCAGTGCTGCCTTCAATGTGGACTGAGTCTTTGAATTTCCATAATTAGTAATCTGCAACAACATTATGGAAATTGAGCATCAGCATTTACAAACCTTACCAGCATATTGATAATGGTGCAATACCTAAGCATATATTCATACATTCAGCTATTTTGCACAAGCATAAGTCTACAAAATATTTTAGGGAAAAGTACTCCACTGGTTACAGTTTGAGAAATACAGTGCTTGGTTCTGACCCAATGTCAGATAATAACAATGATAATACAGTGTAGACACTAAATAAATATCTGTGGAAGGAATAAATAATGAGTTTGTATTCTTTTTTCCAGCTTTATTGAGGTATGATGGAAAAAGGTTTTAAAATGTTGAGACATTTATTTCCAACTAAGTAATACCAGTTTTGGCTTTATGTGTAGTAAAAGCTACTGAAGAAAGAATCTAGTGCATCATGGGAGAGTCTATGAATTAAATTGTGTTTCCGACTCCCAAATTCATATGTTGAAGCCCTAACCCTGCAATGTGACTATTAAAAGGAGGGCCTCTAAAGAGGTCAATGCAATTAAATGAGGGCATGAGATTGAGGTCCTCATCCAACAGGACCTCATAAGAAGACAGAGATACCAGAAATGTGTTGCACACAGAGGAAAGGTCATATGAGGACACAGCAAGAAGGAAGCCATCTACATGCCAAGGAGAGAGGCCTCAGGAGAAACCAAACTATCCAACACCCTGATTTTGGGTTTCCAGCTTCCAAAACGATGATAAAATCAATTTGTATTATTTAGGCCCACCCAGTCTGTGGTACTCTGCTATGGTAGCCCTAGCAAACCAACGTACAGAGATGGGATTTTTACTGAGGCTTGGATGTTAGAAGGCTAGACAGGCAGGGGGAGACACCCTTCACTCCAGAAATGATGGCCCTCCATTATTTCTTCTATTAGGAAATTATATCCTCTACCTAGATGCTCAGCCAAGATCCTCCCCATGTCCTCCATTTTTCTTACTCAGGAATCTACCAGTATATCTTTGTATTTTACCTCCTAAATGCCTTTAGAATTCTTGTACTTCTCCCCATCCTCACCATCACAGGCCAGTTAACACCACTGTGTCCCCCAGCCTGGGCCACTGCCTTCATTCTGACTCCCTCCTATCTATCCATCTTGCACTCGTACCTCCTGACGGAAACTCTCTTAAATGTAACTGTGTGAAACATCTCTATAATAAAATTTACAGTCTTGATTTGGCCTGATGAAAATCGGGCCCCTCCTCTTTTTTAAGAGTCATTTTTATCACCTTCACCCTTGTTCATCTCACCAATCACGCGATTCTTCTCTTCTGTAAAGATACCACAATCTCTCTCCTTCAGACGTCTAAGCTCGCTGTTCTCTCTGCTCCTCTAAAGCTCTCATGTCTTCACTTTCACGTCTGTCATACATCCCTTTCCTCCTCCACCATGAGGCCCCCTCACCTGCCCCTAGTTTCTTACCCAGAAAAAATGAAGTTTCCAGTTATTAATCAGAAGGCACCTTCTAATTTCTCTTCCTTAGCACTTATTTCATGTAAAAAATAATTTGAAGTGTACATTCCCTAACTCACTGAAAATTCTATAAGGGTACACAACTACTCTGCACGCTCACTGCTTTACTCCTGCTTGTCTGGTAAACTGCATAGCACAGTAAATGTTAATTAAGTAAATGAACAGTGACTTTAAAAAGGAAAAAAAAAAGGACGCCTGTGTGGTTCAGTTGGTTAAGTGTCCAACTTCACCTCAGGTCATGATATCATAGCTTGTGAGTTCAAGCCCCGCAATGGGCTCTCTGCTCTCAGCCCAGAGCCCACTTCGGATCAAGTCTCCTCTCTCTGCCCATCCCCCATGTGTGCACACACTTGTTCTCTCTCTCTCTCTCCCTCTCCCTCTCTCTCAAAAATAAAATGATTTTCTTTTTTAGGGGCACCTGTGTGGTTCAGTTGGTTGGGCATCCAAATTCAGCTCAGGTCATGATCTCATGGTTCCTGAGTTCAAGCCCCTGTGTCGGGTTCTATGCTGACAGCTAGGAGCCTGCTTTGGATTCTCCCTCTCTCTATGTACCTTCCCCTCTTGGGCTCTGTCACTCAAAATAAATAAATAAACATGTATATAGATATATATATATATAGATGTATATCTATATATATCCGTATCTATATCTGTATATCTACATTATATCTATGTCTGTATCTAATCTGCCTCCCAATATTAGTTCACATGAACTGCTATAGCATTCTTTTGAGTAGAGTTAAATTATTACAACTCATTCTGTATATTTCCTAGGAAGGCAATCCACTTTTTCCCTTTTATTTACTTTAATATATATATACACACACATATATAATATATTATATGTTATATGTTATATATAATATATTATATTGTATTATATTATATGGTGTATATATATTATATATATTTTATATAATATATAATATTATATATTATTATATTTTATAATTATATTATATATTATATATCATATATTATATATTATATTATATATCTATAATATATAATATAGATACATATAATATAATATAATATATATA
>NW_026057584.1:13442275-13484670 GCF_023721935.1 Panthera uncia
TAGATGATAGATAATAGATAGGTATATAGATAGATAATAGATAGATACATAGATAGACATAGATAGATACATAGATAGATAGATAGATATAGATAATATAGATAGATAGATACATAGATACACAGAAAATTGATAGATAAAGAGATAGGTAGATAGATAATAAAGAGATAATAGATAGAGAGATAATGGATAAATAGGTAGATAGATGATAGATAGATAGATAGATAGATAGATAATAGGTAGGTAGATAGATAGATAGATAGATAGATAATGGATAGATACATGGATGGAAGATAGATAGATAATGGATAGATGATAGATAGATAGATAGATAGATAGATAGATAGATGATAGATAGATGATAGATAATAGATAGATAGGTATATAGATAGATAATAGATAGATAGATAGATAGATAGATAGATAGATAATAGATAGATATAGATGCATAGATAGATAGATAGATTGAGATAATAGATAGATACATAGATAGATACATAGATAATAGATAAAGAGATAGGTAGATAGATAATAGATAGATAATGGATAGATAGATGATAGATAGATAGATAGATAGATATAGATGATAGATAATAGGTACGTAGATAGATAGATAATGGATAGATACATGGATGGACAGATAGATAATGGATAGATAGATAGATAGATAGATAGATAGACATCTGTATATGATACCCATATGATGCATAGTACTGCACTGAAGATCATAATTCCTCCTCCCAGTATATGCTTCTACAACCTGCTTCTTCATTCAAAACATATATTTTCAATGTGTCTGTTTATCTTCATATTTGTTATCGGTCAACTATAGCATGAGACTGAGTGGATGGTTAAATATTCAGGCATATTTTGATCTATATTTGATCTATCTATATTTTATCTCCACCATTACATTTTGCCAACAAACTGATATATTTAAAAATCTTAGCTTATGTCCACTGAAACCCCATTTCCAGTAGCAAAGGGCTGAAAAGATATGAAGGAATAAACTGGTCCAAAATAAACAAAAGTCACCTTGAAAGGGGGGAGAGAAAGAGAAGGGAGAAGGCAGGGATGGAAACTTGACTTCTACAAATACCTTTGTTTTATAGTTAGATTGGTCATAATAAAAAGCTGTTTCATAATTTTTAAATTAAAATGTGAAACAAGCAAATGAGTCTAACTGAATATCAAATTGGTGCACAAGCACATAGAGAATTTTTTCAAGTAACTATAAAGCACATATTTTGATTATTCATCCCTTGGGGGACATGTCCTGGGGCAGAAAGAACTACAAAAAGATCTTTCAATAGTTTTTTTTGAGAGAGATTTGGGTATTATTATTTTGGAATTATTGTACATACCTTGCAAGATTAGGCACCTGGGAGATTGCTTTAGACTGAGTTCCTAGAAAGCTTAAGGCCAAAGGTTTTGTGTAAATATTTAATCTCAGAGCACAATCCTAGGAAAGCAAGAAGGCGTGGATGAGGGAGTGAAGTTAGGAAAGAGAGTCAATGTGAGAGAATGTATTCTAAGAGCAGCCAAAGCTTTACGACATGCTACTTTCTTGGTCCTGCAGAGCATGTTTAAGAAGTTATTGTGACGCAAATATACGTGGGACTACATCAAACTAAAAATCTCTGCAAAAGGAACAGCCTACAAAATTAAAAGGGAACCTACGGAATGGTAGAAAACATTGGCAAACCATCTATCTGATGATAGGGGTTAATATCTAAAAGACACAAGGAACTCATACAACTCCTCAGCAAAAAAACAATGCGATTAAAAACGGGCAAAGTACTTGGATGCATATTATTTCCAAGACATACAAATAGCCAAGAAGTACATGAAAATGTGCTCAACGTCACTAATCATCTGGGAAAGGAAAATCAAAACCACAATGAGGATATCGCCTCACACCTTTCGAATGGCTATTATCAAAAAGACAAAAGATAACATGTGCTGGTGAGGAGGTGAAGAAAAAGGAATCTTTGTACCCTGTTGGTCACAATGTAAATTGGTGCAGCCACTATGGAAAACAGTATGGAGTTTCCTCAGACAATTAAAACTAAAACTACCAAATAATCCAGCAGTCTCACTTCTGGGTATATTTCCAAAGGAAATGAAATCACTTTCTCGAAGACATCTATGCCCCTATGTTCACTGTAGTATTATTCACCCTAACCAAGACATGAAAGCAGCCTAAATGTCCACCAATGGATAAATGGATTAAAAAGCATGTAAAAGGGGGCACCTGGGTAGCTCAGTCTGTTAAGCGTCTGACTCTTGAATTCAGCTCAGGTCATGATCTCACGATTCGTTGCGTTCGAGCCCCGCATCAGGCTCCATGCTGACAGTGCAGAACCTGCTTGGGATTCTCTCTCTCTCCCTCTCTCTCTGCCTCCCCGCCCACACACACTCTCTCTCTTTCTCCCAAAAAATTAAACTTGATTTTTTTAATCAATAAAAATTAAATGATAACATTTTAAATGCAAGCATATATATTGAAATTATTTTTGTAACACACGGTCTTGAATACCTTTCTAACCCCTATGATCATAATCTTGACATACAAGGATAATGTGCAGTTAATTCTCATCCTTCCACAAGAATCTTGCATAAGTGGCTTGTACGACCCAGTCCTTTTTCTGGGTTAACTTAGGCAAGACATCTTCATTCTGTCCCCAACAGAAATGGAGGCTGGTGCAGGCATCACAAAAATCTGCAACCCACAAGAGCACAACTTATGTTTCACTTTGTCGGCGGCCTCATACACGGAGTCATCAGATTATAGTTGGAAAAGAAAACACAGCTACTGAGGCTGTTTCATCTGACTGCAACTGTAGTGTTCACTTTCAGGGCCCGAGGGAATTCCAACTTGAGAAACGCCACTGAGAGTAGCAATACTGAATGAATGTTTTTCTCATTATTCACTGATTCTATGAAAGCATATGCGAGCGTAAAGTGATACTTGTATGACTACCCACAGAGGTAGGCAAAAAGAAACATACTTAAAAATATTTTTTTAAGTTTTTTAACATTTATTTATTGTTGAGAGAGAGAGAGAAAGACAGCGCATGAGCAGGGGAGGGGCAGAGAGAGAGGGAGACACAGATCTGAAGCAGGCTCCAGGCTCTGAGCTGTCAGCACAGAGCCCGACGCGGAAAAAATATGTTTATTAAGACAGTTGTACCAGATTTCTAGTTTTGAGCCAAGCATGATCTTACCAATCTTCCAGTTCAAGGACAATGACGGTTCAGCCATGCAAAGTTTTACCACGCAACGCCACACATTTCTAGCCATTTGGTAATTACCTACAATTTGGAAATCGGTTGTAAGTCGTCTCAGAAGTGAGGGAGAGGAAGGTGGGAGATTTGCTCCCACTGATTCAATTTAAAACAAAATTTGAATAATTGATCATTTCAGTTCTCTTCACAGATTACACAAGCTCACCATTGGAGCAGTAATGAAAATGGTACATATTCACTCCAATCGAATAGAAGGAGTAAATATTTTAAAACCTAGAAAGAGTTTTCTAAATTTCTCAGAAATTTGATCCCTGTGTCTTTTATTTTTTTCTTTCTCTTCAGTAGAAAGGGATAGAACCAAATCTTCACCAATTATTCTAGCAGTGCCTAAGTCACTGTTCCCAAATTTTAACGCACATTAAAAAAGAACTTTACACAGACACCTACTTTTAGCAAATAATTGAAAAAAATCAAACGTCAAATATTCAAGGGTTACACATATGTACAAATTTTACTCCTCTCTTAACAGTCAGAGGCAAAGAAAAAAGAAAAGAAAAAATGATTCACAGTTTTGAGGGGACCTAGTCCTTATTGAGCAATGGAAGTCTCATCATTTCTGTTTCCAAGCCCTGTAGGTGAGAAGCCAACACTGGAGTCACGGCATTTGGAAATGGAAGGAATCTTAGAGGAAGGAGTCAGTTTCTATCAGAAAAATAGGGCACTCGCCCTCGTCATTCAATAGAAAAAAATCGATGTGTAAAACTAATTCTCTAGGTGTGTAAAGAGCTGTACAAACCAACAGGGGAAGGTAAGAAACCCCTGAGTGTCACAGCTCCAGATGGTTTCTTTACCAGACAGTTTCTTCATCAAGCCTGAAGGGACAGAAAAAAGGAGATAGTGTTGAGTCTAGGAAGTGGCCAGAAGAAGCCAGCTCCCCAGAGGGGGGTGGGGGGGTGGGAGGACGGGTGGGTTAGAAGAATTGAGACTACCAGCTATGGCTAAGAGCCACACGCATGAAGGAGATCTATGGCGATCTCTCTTTCTCTCTCTCTCTCTCTCTCTCTCTCTTCCTGGTCTCCAGGTTTTCACTGACATCCCTTCTCCCTAAAACCTAACCAGAAGTTAGCTGGCAACTGGGGGCATGTACTGTTTACAGACCAGTCCTCTGAGATACAGGACAGAGCAAGGGAGGCCCAGGAGGTGAATCTGAGGATCAAGAAACCAATAACCCGTAGATTTTCCAAAGAGCTTGGATTCACGCCCTGGCTGTGGTGCTGGCGGTGTGATAGAGGGTGAACTATTGAACTTTACCAACTCTCATTTTTTGGAACGGCAAGATGAAAACAATGATATGTGTGTGTATCTCTCAGAGTTACAGCGGCAGTTAAGTGATACAGGTATGTAAAATCCTAGATGACATATAAAATCAGTGACTGTGGGCATGGGCCGTGTCTCACCAGTTCACCACGCTGCAACTCTTCCTGACACAAGAGTTGGGTGAATGAAGCAGTGAACAAAATCACACAGTCCACTAGGTGATCGGTAGTTATTTTAGGTAACCCAATCTCAACTATATCCTGGCCATCGACTTCCAGAGGGACTGAAATTCCGGTTTAAAGCCATCTGAAGAATCTACAGTTTTCACTGCTAACAGAGAGTTGTAGGGCAGGCATTCGGCCGAGGAATCTACGCCATGAAAAAGAGGATACGGGAGGTGCCTGGGTGGCTCCGCCGGTTAAGTATCTGACTTCGGCTCAGGTCATGATATCACAGCTCGTGGGTTCCAGCCCCGCGTCGGGCTCTGCGCTGACAGCTCAGAGCCTGGAGCCTGCCTGGGATTCTGTGTCTCCCCCTCTCTCTGCCCCTAACCCACTCGCATTCTGTCTCTGTCTCTCTCAAAAATAAACAAAACATTTAAAAAAAATTTTTTTTAAAGAGGATACGTCAATGGAAGTGCAAGTTTTCAAAGGCATGAAAATTTCCGTGTTGTTTTTTTCTCCCCAGATCTGAAAGAGAAAACTCAGTTTGCACTTTTTTAGCAAAATTGGCATGCATTTGAACGTTGTTAATGATCGTCAAGGATTTTTTTTTTCAGAGAAAGGAAATTATCAGGGAAGTGTCCTGATACATAACTACCTGCTTCCTGATGAGAAGGCCCTTATGCATGAGAAAACACTTACAATGGAATTTCGATTTTATTTAAAAGAAAAGTCCCATTTCTAGGTGGCACCTTTTAAAAAAAATTTTTTTAACGTTTATTTATTTTTGAGACAGAGAGAGACAGAGCATGAACGGGGGAGGGTCAGAGATAGAGGGAAACACAGAATCCAAAACAGCCTCCAGGCTCTGAGCAGGTCAGCATAGAGCCCGACGCGGGGCTCAAACTCACAGACCGCGAGATCATGACCTGAGCCGAAGTCGGCCACCCAACCGACTGAGCCACCCAGGCGCCCCTAGGTGACACCTTTTAAAAGATAAATGTTTGTGTTCCCTCTTACCACTCAAACAGGAGCATTCCGGTTCTAAAATGGAAGAGGTGAGAAACCAGTTGCCTAGGCCTATCCCACCCCAACCAGCAGAGAGACAAAGATGGAGATAGAGAGACTGAAGAGAAAGAGAGAGAGAGAGAGAGAGAGGGAGAAAGAATGGAAATCAAAAATGCACATTCCGTTTAAAAGGACACTGGGTCTGTAACTCCAAATAACAATACACAGGGAATCAGTGACAAATTCAGTAAAGGAGAAACAAAGATGTGGGAAGATGTCAAAAAAAAAAAAAAAAAAAAGGCGGGACAACTGTTCTGCAGATCTCAGGCAAAGCTGACAGCAAAATTACCCAAAGTGTTATTGGCAATCCTGGAGCAGCAAATAATGTATAGGCTGGCTCACTTAGCAACCACGCCAGCCCCCTTTGCCAACGCCCAATGTAGACAGCAAGCAAGGGACTCTGTCCCTCACCTCTCAGAAGAAACATAAAACAATGGAAAGAAGGAGGGAGGAGTATCAATGAACAAGGGCTGTCATCAGGTTTGGAGGTCTGAAGTATACTCAAGTATACTCAAGTGGTTGGTGGCTGGAAGAGGGGAGACCTGGAGGTGGTCAGTGCTCTGGGCTGGGCAAACAGATAGAATTTACCAGAAGGGGGTGGGAACAAAGATTGGCCTGAACCCCTGGCGATTAGTCCCCGGAGCCTGTTTACCGAATGGCTTCCCCAGTGACCCCTTCCAGTCCCTTCACAGGCGGGAAATTAATGCTGCCTCTGTGGCTTTGGGTCCCTTGGGGTGGGGGGCGGTCCTCAGCCTCGTGGCCCAGGCTCTCTCTCTTTCTCTCTCTCTCTCTCTTGCTCACACAGCAAATTCTGGTGGCCAAGAAGCCCCACCCACTTTGCAGAGCTCCACAGCAGCCTGCAGAGCCCAGATCTACCTACGCCAAAGCGAAGGTGACCCAGACCGGCCACTGAGACATCGGGCGTTAGATACAGACGGACAAACCATGACCAACAACAGACACATGAAGAAAGCCAGAAACCAGAAAGCAAAAGGCCCAGGTAAATAAATAAATGACTGAGCCTAAGAGAAATAGATGCATCAGGGAACAGAATAAATTCATTAGAAAATTACAAAAACAAACTCCAGTTCCTGGAATAGGAAGTTACAACTAGAAGTTACAACATCTACGCATTTTACTACGTGTAGTTGATACATTTAAGAGACGTCACTGTATTTAATGTAATACAAAGCAAAAATATAAACACACTTTTTTTCCTCATGAAAGGGTGAGGACATGGCCCTGGTTTTGCTCTACCACTTACAAAATGCATTTAAAACAATTATAGTGAGGGGCGCCTGGGCGGCTCAGTCGGTTAAGCGTCCGACTTCGGCTCAGGTCATGATCTCGAGGTCCCTGAGTTCGAGCCCCACCTCGGGCTCTGGGCTGATGGCTCAGAGCCTGGAGCCTGCTTCTGATTCTGTGTCTCCCTCTCTCTCTGCCCCTCCCCCGTTCATGCTCTGTCTCTCTCTGTCTCAAAAATAAATAAATGTTAAAAAATAAAATAAAATAAAACAATTATAGTGATTTATAATGTTAACCTCACATCGTTGTTGCACGGATTAGTGACCTCCTCTGTGTGCACATTTATGCCTCCGCGACTCCAACTCTGTATAAGTGTGGTCTGTTACCGTAACATTCGCGGCAGCTTCCGGGACAAAAACCAAATGGCCAAGAACATGAGAGAAAAAGGGGAGAACAGGTCAACGTCATAAAGGATTGTAGTTGAAGGTCCAGCCTCCGACTAATAGGATGATCCCACCCTTTGTGCCATATGTTTAATGTCACCCCCTCTCCCAAACATAGTGATAGAACTTAGGAGACGGAAGTGAGAGCAAAGTTGGAAGAAAGGATAGGAGTATTCACGCCTTCAGCATCCTTGGTGAGGTGTCAGATGTCGGTAGAATAAGATATCCAGGTTAAATACTCTATTTTGTTTTATTTTTTAAGGTTATTTATTTTTTCTTTGAGAGAGAGAGCATGAGGAAAAGGGGGAGGGAGGGGGGAGAGAGAGAGAGAGAGAGAGACTGAGAGAGAGCACAACCGGGGGAGGGGGAGAAAAAGGGGGAGACACAGAATCCAAAGCAGGTGCCAGTCTCTGAGCCGTCAGGGCAGAGCCCAAGGCAGGACTTGAACTCACCAACCTTGAAATCACGACCTAAGCCCAAGTTGGACGTTCAACTGACTGAGCCACACAGGTGCCCCATATATGTATTTTTAAGTTTATTTTCCAGAGGGGGGGAGGGGCAGAGAGAGAGAAGGAGAGACCCAAGCAGGTTCCGTGCTGCCAGCGCAGAGCCCAACACGGGCTCGAACCCACAAACCGTGGGATCGTGACCTGAGCTGAAATCAAGAGTCAGGCACTTAACTGACTGAGCCACCCAGGCGCCCCTAAATATTCTATTTTAAAATAAACAGGTGACCTGTTTCCATTATCTAGAAATAATAGATTTATCAGAAATTGGCAGAGAGGAAAAAAGGGAGAGCAATCAGTGGTGAAAACCCATCTTTCGTTTGGATTTGCTAAAAGACCAAGAAGTTATAGTGTAAACACAATCAGTGTATAGTAAGTAACCTCCCAAAAGAATGAAAATTGGAGTTGAAATGGTGGCCTCTGGTGAATGGAGTGAGGTGGGAAAAGTTGAGATGGAAAACTGGCTTTTTGTTACCAGCTCGTCTGTATTCTTCGGTCATTTTTTTCCTTGCGTGTCTATTACTTGATATGAAGTGTTATAAAGGAGCCACGTTCTCTTTGCCATAAACTTTCGATGACAGAGCGTGGGTCTCATGCTTTTCCTTTTTCATCGTAATTTTCTTTCTAATCTTAAAAATGCATCTTGAAATGATTGTTTTCCACTTTTTTCCCCCAATGCTATCATTAAAATAATAAGCGATTCTGTGCGTAAGGAATAAATCATTCAAGGGTTGAGACACTGGAATCACATGATTCAATCACCGGGGAAGAATTAAGGCTGTAATTTAGCTGCTATATATGCAAGAATATCCAAACTTTAAAACCATACGAGTTTTTAAAAATTATTTGTGGATTTCACTGCATTAATTACAAAGTGTTGCTCGTGATGAAAGAAGTGATTCTATGTTATTTTTATCTTATTTTTTCATCTCATCTTTTTTCTAATTTTTGTAATGTTTGTTTATTTATTTATTTATTTATTTATTTATTTTGAGAGAGAGAGAGAGACAGAGAGACAGAGAGGCAGAGTCAAGCGGGGGAGGGGCAGAGAGAGAGAGAGGGAGGCACAGAATTTGAAGCAGGCTCCGAGCAGTTAGCACAGACCCCGACGCGGGGCTCGAACCCATTTTTTTAAATCTCGTCTTAAATGCAAATGATGAAGGATTAATATGAGCAGATACAAGTAAGACTATTCAAACTCCACAATGTTTGTGTTACAATAACACGTAGATGCCCCTTCCTAAAAACTGATCTCGCTACCCTGCCTCCGTTTCTCCCCCAGATGCACCTTCCTCAACATTCCTTAATGGTCACGGTTTCCAGCGAGCTATTCTTTGGTTCCTTGTCCTCCTGTGTCTCTCAGTCAGCAGGGGACATAACTGGCCAGTGCCCACTTCTCCATCCTTCTCTGCATGCATAAGGCATGCAGCCTGAGTTAGCTCTTTATTTTTTTTTTTAATTTTTTTTTTAAAGTTTTTTTATTTTTTTTTGAGACAGAGAGAGACAGAGCATGACCGGGGGAGGGTCAGAGAGAGGGAGACACAGAATCTGAAACAGGCTCCAGGCTCTGAGCCGTCAGCCCAGAGCCCGACGCAGGGCTTGAACTCACAGACCATGAGATCATGACCTGAGCCAAAGTCGGCCGCTCAACCGACTGAGCCACCCAGGCGCCCCTGAGTTAGCTCTTTAGACAGAATGAGTCACAGGGTACATCCACCATGATTCACCCGTTTTCTCAACTTCCAGATTACTGCTCGACCACACCACGATTCCACAGTTCCAGATCTTTCCAGATTTTAAGTTCCTCAAATATTTGACTTTGCTTCCTTCCCCACGTGGTGACTAGTACAGTCCCGGGGAAATAATAGATCCATTAGCTATTACTTTTTTGTGTGTTAAGCTTTATTTTAAACAGCATCCTGCCCATCTGTATTCTCCATCAGTATCGCAGTCCCAGCCGGCCTACCAGGCCAAAAAAACAAAAAAAACCAAAAAGCAAAAACAACAACAACGATAACAACAAAACAAAAACCAAAAAACTACTCTCTATTTTTGTGTCATTGTTTTCTCCTCTTTTGATTGATTTTATTTCACTTGTAACTTTTCTCGGTCACCTAAGCGTTTTCAAAAGCATGATATTTTTCTGGTGGTGGTGCATACAACGTATATTGATTTTCTTTTTCAAAACCTCACCTAAAGCGATATGCAAATGCAAGTCCAAAACACCAGAATACACGTTAATTTATGACATTCAAAACTTTGAAAATGTATAATGTACGTCCTCATCATATTTTCAAGGCCCTGAGGTCACTTGCAATAAAAGACTTGTATCTAGTAATGTCATTTAAAATGCAATAGGTTTCAGAAAGCCTTACATTTTAGAACAAATACCTAATTTGTATTCTTTTGGCAAAGGCAAGCTTTGGCTTTTCTCTTTTAGCTTGGAAGGATATGACAAAATTCTCATTTAGGAAAACTAGCCTTTTGGGGTTAAAATATCTGTCTATGGATCTCTAATGTATCAAGGACTTTCAACCTGTGGTCTGCACATGAAAAGATTACATTTTTTCTTTCCGTAAGTGTTCTCAAATTGTGCTAATCATCATCCTACCTTTCCCACTGTGTGCCTTAATGACATTTTGGCAAGATTCAGTCATTTTCCACTCAATTTCGCCTATTTGAAAAGTCTCATTTTCATCTTTAAAGAGTCAAGACTCCAGCAGCTTGTGGGTAGGGCTGGTGGGGGACCAGCTGGGAGGAGAGGCCTAGGTGCAAGGAAGGACTGCTTTGGACCTATCTGCCCTGTTCCAGGCATAAGCTAGACTCACGTACTGGGGGGATAGGGAGGCAATGGTTAAAAAAAAAAAAAAAAAAAAAAAAAAGAGTAAACTTCTCTCACCTGGGTAAGCAGAGGGCAGCCCTCTCCTTTGGTCGACTGATACTCTCCTCTGCCAAGGTCCTTCATGTCATTGGTTCCCAAATGTTGCCACTCTTACCAGCAGGAGCCTCTGTAGAGGCCTCTACACTAAAATAGGTAGTCTGAGGGGCACTTGGGTGGCTCGGTTGGTTAAGTGTCCAACTCTTGATACCGGCTCGGGTCGTGATCTCATGGTTGTGAGACTGAGCCTTTGGGCTCTGCACTCACAGCAGAGCCTGCTTGGGATTCTGTCTGTCTCTCCCAGTCTCTCTCTCTGACCCTCTCCCGCTCGCTCTCTCTCTCTCTCCCTCAAAATAAATAAATAAACATTTAGAAAAATAACAAAATAAAATAGGTAGTTCTAACTCTGGATAGCCCTCTTTCATCAACATCTCTTACCACCACCAAAAGAAATCTACCCGCTGCCTCTGGATGGTGGGTTTTCCTTATCCTGCAAGTGGCCTCTTGCATGGGGTACCCTAGTGAAGGCTTAAGCTTAGCTATCGGTAGTGTCCACTTGATTTACAGTGAACTTGTATATTCTTGGCATGCCTCTCCCAAACTTCTTCTCTGTAACCTCACTAACTCGTTTCCTGCATTCTGAGGACACACAAAAAAAGTCATGTCTCCTTGCTAAGCAACAAGGACCACACCTAGACCCAAGTAACGGACAACTCGCTCGTGCATGGGAGGGAAGAAGACAGGGTTTTGACCTTATTGGACTGTGTTTTCAAATCTTCACTCTAGTTAGAGTCTGGAGAAAAATTAATGAATGGGAGCAGACAAAGAGAGAGCGAGTTCCATCACGGTACCGAGAAGTAGCCATCCTACAGGGATATGATTAAAAACAGTTATCCTAACAGAATATAACGAGCAAATAATTGGGTAGATACGACAATAATAAGTCATGATGAAGAAAGACCAGCTTATGGCCAAACGTGAAAGGACAGGTTGCAGATACGATCCCAAACCAGAAAGGTGAGTGATTTCAAGCTCAGGACATAAGGGATTTCTCCAGAAAAAGATCTGAGTGGTGAATCCAAGCTGGTGGAAAATCCAAAGCCTTGAGAGTAACAGGAAAAAAAAAAATGTCTTTAGGAAATCAGAATATGTTTGTAATACGGAGGCTATGATACGAGGCAATAGAACCTAGGTCAGATGGCAGTCTCCTACATGATTCTAGCTGGAAAGAGAGCCACATCCAGGATGTGGCTCACCCAGGAAGCACACAGAGACAGCCTGCTATGCCTGCGAGGTCCTGACAGCAGGCATAACAACGTCAAAGTTTCCAAGGTCATTAACAGAAACAAGGTGAAAACAGAACTCTGCAGAGGGGCATTGTTATCACTCATAATTACACATTTTAGATGTTTCAAACTACCAACGCATTCCAACAAGGAAATTATGAAGCTAAATTAAGGGTTTCTCCTGAGGAGAATGAAGATAATGAAGTCTATGTTGAATATAAACCAAAACCAATTAGCTCCTCAACGCTGCAGTGCAGATTATAAATTCCACTGATGCAGTCTGAACCAGCAAAATCAAAAACTCTATAAACTTATTTATTAACACTAAAACAAGCCAGTCGTGGGACAAACAAGCTATCTTAGCATTTAATGGCCCGTCAAACAATAAATCTTTTATTTGCATTTTTGCTCTGCTGATGAAAGAAACAAATCGCTAATAATCAGATCTCCGGTGACCACTCCAGAGCTCCATAACGATCTCCTTCCCCCGATATAAGTCTATCACAAAAGGGAAGCAGGAGTCTCTAAATTTTTATAAGAGCTAATTGTTGCTCCACTGACAAACTTAGGAGATGCCTCCTGCGTTATTTAAACTACTTCCCCCAGCTCTTAGTTTGCAAGGTGTTTGTGGGAGCCCTACTGCAGGATGCAAGGGCAAAGCGTGTGACCTTGGGCTAGACCGTCCGTTACTTTCTTTACAGTGGTTGGCTCAAGGATGGAAATGTGACCCGGTATAGCCAGAGAAGGAGTGAATACTCGGGCTTTCATAGGAACTACCCAAAAAGACTGCTCCATGGGAACGAGCCAAAAAGACTTCCAGTTGTAGGGGTAAAGTTAAGGCAGCTGCAGCCTCTGGTGACCCCAGGCTCAGAAGCCTATTGCTAATGGAATCAATATGGAAAAAGGGCTGAGAGAGGGAGAGAAACATGGTCTGAAGCCAAACATACTCCTGGACTTTTCAGTTACATGAGTCTGAGGAAAGTATCTTCATTGATACGGTATTCAATACAAGTGAAGGTGCCCAGTGGACATGACCTCACTCGTCCCATTTACATACTACCTATTATCCATGAACATGGTTCTCAATCGTGGGATCTCACAGGCCACTTGGGGTCAGGGCCCGTGCCACTTGGACTAACTAAACAACAACACAAGCCAAAGTGGGGTAAATGCCAGGTGAACCACACCAGCAACGTGGTGAGTGCCAAGGTTAGAAGAGTACAAACATGATGCCTGGGATACAGCAGCGCCCTTCACCATCAGAGCTGGTAAAATTAGCAAGCCTGACTGTAATGTTTATCTTTACATTCCATGGAATTTTGTGTTTGCTCTATTTGGCGTATAAATAGATCAACTATTAACTCCCACACTGTATATGCATAAAAATCCCACAATATCACAAGGTATCGTCTAAATCCTCTCGACTCAATGCATCTAAAACTTCTAAAAATAACCTAAAGCAAAAAGAGAGCAAAGGCAAAACAACATATAGTGAGGACTTGGGTTTCACTTCCTTAAATTCCCCTGAAATTTTCACTACTGCACACGGGAAAATGATTTCTTGGAACTTTTTATTCTGAAATAATCACAGATTCAGAGAAAGTTACAAGAAAAAAAAAAAAACTATATTGTGAGATCTCGTGGATCTCGGCCTCCCACAATGACGATATCCTGTACAACTGGGGTTCAATGTCAAAACCAGGAAATCGACACCACCGCAATCCACAGAGCTGGTTCAGATTTCATCAACATTGCAGGCACATGCTTGTGGGGGGCGCGCCTGTGTGGGAGAGAGTCACTCTATGCGATTTCATCATCTGTGTAGATATAAGACACAGAACCTCTCCACCACCATCCTCGACAGCCACAACCACGCCTACGTCTATCTTCACTCCCTGGCCACCACCGATCTAGTCTCCATTTCCCCCAATTGTGTCGCTGTAAGAATTCCACACAAATGGGGTCATACTGCATATGACTCTCTGAAACTGACTTTGTTCATTCAGCATAACCCCCAGAGATTCATCCACGGTGCCACAAGCACCACTGGTTTATTCCTCTCGATTGAGCCATGTTCCGGGGTACAGTCTATTTAGTCATTCACCCATAGAAAGACACTTGGCTTCCTTTCAGTCTGGGGCCATTGTGAATAAAGCTGCCGTGAACTTTCATACGTAGTTTGCACGTATGAGAAAATGTATCTTCATTTCTCTGAGATAAATGCCCCAGGGTGCAGGCGGGGAAAGACTTTTGACAGATTAAATCTTTTCATCGTCCCAAAGACCCCCCTGTGCCTGCCAGTAACATTCTTGGGCTTCAAAAGGCAGTGCCACTGCCCATGCCTTTAAGTTCTGCCAGATGCAGCATCATCTTGGCTGAGCTGAGTGGGACAGCCTGTTTTTCTGATTTTGAACTCAGTATATCGAACATTTGCTGAACCTCCAGCCTAGTAACAAGCAGCTGAGAATGGAACGATCAGATCTCTTGCTCACTCAGAAAAGCTTTAGGTGCCAGCTAGGCTCATTTTAGAGGCTGGAAACAGCCACCAAGCCGGGATTCTTGCTTCACAGGCTGGTAAATAGTTCACAACATCACAGGCAGGTATGATATTTTTGCGATCCTTTATCCAAACCACCGTCTAATATTTGAATTCCCAACACAGTGTATGGCAGTTACCTGGGAAGCTCAGTTCTTTATTTTGTGTTACATCTCCCCAAACTCATGTTTATCAGAAAAGGGGCGAGTCACTGAGATGTGACTCCAGTTGTTGAACCACCAAAAAATGTCCATTCTATGTTGTGTTGATTTGTTGTTGTTTGTTGTTCCCCTAAGAGACAACAAGTTTCATGCGCATCCTAGGGGAAACACATTCAATAGTCAAAGGAGGAAGAAAATGCATCTCTTGAAGGGCACGTGGAGTTTCCACTTACTTTATTAACAAGGCAAGATGGTCTCTCTCAATCCTAGTTTTCTATGCTTGTCTCTGAACATAAACACACACACAGCAGAGCCCTGGGGTAGGACCCATGTAGGGAACTTTCCGCATTCAGCAACATCTGTCCAAAGTCCCAAGTCATGCAATATCCCCAATGAAAAAGGAGAAAACATGGATCCAGTCACTTCTTCCACAAGTGATGATTGAACACGTATGACATACAGGCTCTGTGATACAGGAGGGTGATTCACAGTGGTGAAGGCAACTGATAAAACCTGTCCCTCTGCAGATGAGACAGGGATCCATGTAGGGTGCTCTGATATCCAGGAACAGAAGGACACAGTGCTTTGGCTGCATGGAGGAGGGGCACAAACTTAACTTAGGCAGGTGAAGTCTTCCTGAAGGCCCTGACAGTAAGCTGACTCCTGGGAGAGGAGTAGGGGATAGCCAGGTAAAGGGAGAAAAATGGGGCGAGGAGGAAACACATTTGGGTCAGAGGGTGTAGAAGGCCCAGGGGAGGGGCTTTTTCAGCAATAGAGCAGGGGCTTCAGGATGGGGAGCAGGACGGCCTGGGAGGTGGCTGAGAAGAAGCTTTTAATCTGTTCCCCAAGGATGGGTTTTTTGGTAGGGTTGTCTTTTTATTTTTAAATCAGTTTCCTTAAATGTATCTTCAGTGTTTTATATAAATACAATGTATTTACTGGAAAACTCCAACCAAGATGAAATATTGATACATTTTCAGTTTAGGGGCGCCTGGATGGCTCAGTCAGTGAAGCAACCTACTTCGGCTCAGGTCATGATCTCACCGTTCATGGGTTCGAGCCCCGTGTCGGGCTCTGTGCTGACAGCTCGGAGCCTGGAGCCTGCTTCAGATGGATTCTGTGCCTCCTTCTGTCTTTTTGCCCCTTCCCCCGCTTCGGTGCTTGCTTGCTCTCTCTCTCTCTCTCTCTCTCTCTCTCACTCTTTCTCTCTCCCTCTCAAAATTAAATCAATAAACATCTAAATAAACAAATGAATAGATTGTCAGCCTAGATGAAAAACCAAAGACTTAATGGGCAGAAAAGAAATCCACAGGTCGAATTCTTTCAAGGGGCTCCGTGAGCTCCCACATCTCCATGTGTACTTCCCCGCCTTCCACTTGCCTCGTTCAGCCCCAGTCCCCCCATCCCCCAGGATGAGTCGCCCCTTTCTGTGCACCTCCGAAACATCTTACACATTGGTATTAGTTACCCTAAATACAATAGTAATAACAATAAGTGTGATACTGGGGTACTTGGGTGGCTCAGTCAGCTGTCAGCACAGAGCCCGCCTCAGACCCTCCTTCTCTCCCTTTGCCCCTCCCCTGCTCACATGCATGTTTTCTCTCTCTCTGTCTCAAAAATAAACGTTAAAATAATAATAATAATAATAATAATGAGATCTTAACAATTATTTGTATGATTCAATTATTAATAATGATGATGGTTACGATAATATGGTAATTAATTCATTTAGTTAATGAATTAATGATATTCAGATTACTATTGCACACACTTGCAGAAAGTCTTCTGGCTTCTACTGACCTTCATCTTGGCATCTCTGCCTTCCCTGAGAGCTGAGCTCCTTAAAGAAGGACTAGATGTGTATAAGTTCTAGATCTCGATTCAATCATTCATTCATTTACTTACTTAGTATTTATTGAGAACCTGCTATGTGCCCAGTTATGGTCTCAGTTCGGGGCATGTATCAGTGAACGTGCGGTCAACATTCCCTGCCCGCTTGGAGTCGCAGAGTCTATATTACAAGAAGCACACAGTTCATCGCTGGAAGGTTCAAAAGGCATTTGATTTCCAGGAAAGGAGTCAAGAGAGACTTCCAGTTGTCCACCACTGCTGGGCGGAGTTTCTTTGAGGAAGTTTGAGGCTATATGCCAGTATTCTGTTCAGTCTACACAGAGGCATTTTAAAAGCTACGCTCCCTCAAAACAGAGCAGCTCTCTAATCCGTGTCAAAACCCCTCCCCTGTCTTCCTTTCCCTTCCTGCTCTTCCCTTGTGAGAACCGAGGGTCACCATCTCTTAAGGCACATGTGGAGTTGGCTGGGTCTGGAGCCAAACTGGGCAGCGGAAGATACTAGCACACATTTCTCCTCACCTGCAAACTGCTCTCTCCCCTCATGAATAATGAGTCTAGGCCCCCACATATGTCTTTAAAAACCGCATACCAAGTTGGTCAAAGTTCTTTGGATCCTTTTGAACAGCCATTTTGTTGGTGAGCCAGTCTGCCCCTAGGGAAGCCTGGAACAAAAGGAGATTCAGCGTCTGTGAATTCGGAGCCTTGACATTCTAGTCTGCGGATCAGTGAGTGGACCAGCACACTGATCTCTCTTTCTACCTGTATGATAGTTTAATTTTAGACGCCTTATTGCCATTCTTGGCCACTAGCCTTCTAAAGGACCCATGCGTTTACCTCAATAAGTTCACCTAAAATTTAAATCTCCCATTTGAGAGTTTGGGAGCTCACTCCTTCTCTCTGGGTTCCTGGACTCTTATGCCATTTCACCCGACCCCTCCCCCAGAGCTCCACATTGTACTGGGAGAGGCAACCTTTGCTCAGACCTAAAGCAATGGGTGCCAGATTTCCTTATCCTTATGTAACAAGAGAGATCATCCAGAATATTCCTATTCCAGATTAGTCCTCTCCAAACTGGACTGCATTCTGGATCTCCAGACATCAAGAAGACAAAATAGTTGTTTTCTTCTTTAAAGCCCACCTCATAATACACCCTGATACAATTTCCAACCAGTATTTTCTAAACATGTCTAATGACAATAATCACCCAGAGCACTTTAAAACAGGTTGCCAAACCCTTCCCTAGGTAGAATGTGGCTTACTAAGTTTGCATGGAACCAAAGAGCCCATACTTTGTAACAGGCTCCCAAGTGATTATTACCACCATGTCAGTTTGCAAAACACGGTCTTAACTAGTCATGTCTTGGGTATTGATTTAAAGCTTCCAATGAGGATGGAAATGAAGAATGTTTATATAGATGCATTTGAGTTTAAAACATTTAAGAGGTCAGATTTCTCTTCAAGAGACTGATGGCATTTCCTTTGTGTATATACCCAGAGGTGGGATTCCTGGATCAGATGATGGTTCTATTTTTAATTTTTTCAGGAATCTCTATACTGTTTTCCATTGTAGCCTTACTATGCACATTGCCTCCAACAGCATACAAAGGTTCTCTTTTCTCTACATCCATCAATTTTTATCTTTTGATTTTTGATAACAGCCATCCTTGCGGGGGTGAGGTATATCTCATTGTGGTTTTGATTTTCACTTCCTTGATGATAAGTCATGTTGAGTATTTTTCACATATCTTTTGGCTATGCGTGTGCATTATTTTGAGAAATGTCTATACAGGTCCTATGCTTATTTTTAAATCTGGTTATTCGTGTTCTTGCTATCCAGTTGTTTCGGTCTCTTATATATTTTGACTATTAACCCCTTATCAGATGTATGGTTTGCAAATCCTTTTTCTGTAGGTTGTCTCATCACTCTGTTGATTGTCTCCTTAGCTCTGCAGAAGCTTTTTAGTTCAACGCAATCCCATTTGCCTATCGAAGAGGAATTTTAAAAAAGGCTTCCCAAGTCTTCAACTTCTGAAGTGGACGTGCAGTAGAGAGTGCAAGGGATTTACATGTAGGAAAACCTCGATCGCTATTGTACGACTTTAACACCAGCCTCCGTGGGTTCATGGTCCAGTGGGAGACAGGAAGTAGCAACGATCACTATAAAATGTTGTAGGGGCAGGAATGAAAGCATGCAGTGGACTTAGGGGGCTCACAGAGCGGTTTACTAGGTTGTGGAGATCAAGGAAGGCTTCTGGGAAGAAGTGACGTTTCAGCTGGCTTTCTGGATCTCCTGGCCCTCATTTTCCTCATTCTGTAAAACGGGAAGACAAGCTTTATTGCCCAGGCCTGTTATGTGGATTGAATGAGTTAACCTAGCACATTACCGGCGCTCAACAAGTATTAAACAACCTACCCTCTTTTCTTTTGGTTAAGAAAACCTAAAAACTGTCCATGAAAAGGAATATAGAGAACATAACCTAGAGAGAAGTTTCTCCAAGTATAATGGGGTATAAAGCAATAATGACTAATGTACCTTAACCTTCCATTCTGCATATAAAACAAAATCTCCCCAGGTGCTGCTTCCTCCATTTGGTCCTTCCTGTAATTATACGTATTTCAGAGCAAGAATTGTCTCCTCTGTGTTCTGTGCGGTGCCGGGCCCTGTTTCCAATATGCAGTTGGATGGGACGAAGTACATTTTATTTAAATTAAATTGACACCCTCACATGCACATTCTCTATTTTGCGAGTCATGTATAATCATTAATCCAATCAAGAACCTTGTGAGGAGGTTATATTCCTTCCATTTAATTATCCTGGGTTTATAATCCATGGTCGAGGAAATCCGGAGATTGAAGCTCTCTTGTTGGCCTAATCAGTATATAATGAAGATTTAAACAAAGGCTTCCTGGTTTCTTTTCCTTTAATAGAGATGGCAGACCATTTTTTCAGCTAATTTACTAAGAAAAATCATTTAAAAGACTTAACAATTCCTATCTTCCTGTGATAGACACATATTACATTTCACAAGTAGACCTTAGATTGCTTCTTATAAGAACAATAGATTATTTTTAAATCTGCATCCTGAAAAACAAGCCTAGATTTTAAAGTTGCAAAAAAAAAAAAAAATCCCTTTACTAAGATAAAGTCTGTTTCTATTGTTTATGTTTAAGTGATTTATTTGTTATTTTTTAAGCTTCAGAAGTAGCTTCATGAAGATTTTAGGTAGCTGGGGATTTTTGGTCTTGTCTGGGTTTCTGTTTGTTGCTTTTAGCTTGTATTCTGTGACCATGTTTGTAAGATATTCCATCAGGGATAAAAGAAGCATGTTTTGTGATATTTTTAAAGCAAAATTTGCCAAGTTTCTTATAAAGGAAACACGACCTTGGATGAGCTGGAGCACACTGTAGACTGGCAATGCATCAAGTACAATGATTACTGGGGATTAAAGCTGATAGGGACCTACAGACCAATCCAGAGATTACCAGGGTTATCTTGGGATAGATACATCCCACCAATACAGGGTTCTACAAATGCTTAAACAGTTCTGAAACTTAAGTTTTGGAGATTCCACATAAAAGAAATCCAGATTTCCAACTTCTCATGAAAAATAGCTGAATCTGACAATACAATGCCTCCATTCGTGCACGATCGCTTCCGGCTGGAGCTGAGGGACGGTTACCTTCTCTAGAAGGGGTATGGGATATGGCATCAAAACACCATCCCCCTTCCCTCGTTTACTGTTCCTTGCTGCCCTGATGGCGATCGGAATTTGGAACACCAGCCCTCTCCTAACACCCTCGTGTTGCAGAAGAGGAAGTTTACCCAGGGTAAACAGAGCAAATTAGTTCTACGGCGCTCATAATGCTGCACAGTCAACAACCCAAAAGCTCAGCAGCATACAACAATAAGCGTTTGTTTTGCTCACATATCTGGGGATCAGCTGGGTGCAAGGAATCTAGGCTGGGTTTAGCAGGGGTGGTTTGGCTCTGCTCCAAATGTCACTCGTGCCCTTCTGCCACCGGCGGAGCAGCTGGGCAGCTTCTTTTCAGGAAGATGACAGCAACGGAAAAGGGTGAGGGGATCACACAAACCCTTTTAGTGTCCAGAGTCGTAACTAGCAAGGTTTCACGTCTGTCCCTCAAGTGGGCGAAGCAAGCCACCGTCTGAACTAAAGTCAAGGAGTGGGGAAACGCAGACTGCCCCTTTAATGGGGAAGACTTCAAAATCAGGGCATGGACAGGAGCAGGGGCAAGGTTAAATAATGCAAGCCAGCAACCTGATCGGCCCCCGAAGAGGTCTTCAGCCACCCATTGCACAGTTTCCATGAAGCTCCACGTCACGGCTTTGCCTTTCGTTTCTGCCCCAGAACCATCTGATTTGGAGAGAGCTGATCTAACCTTACTATACGGACGGGAACACTTGTGCAGAGCCCCAAGGAAACCCTGCCTCCTAATCCAGTGTTCCTTGCATTTCAGTCTGATGGGGAAGCACTCTTATCTGACTTGAGTGAGACAAAATGGTCACTCGGTTTTGCTGATAGAATTCCAGATTTTGAAGGTTTTAACAAAGCTTGGAAGCCAATAGAGAACAGAACTACAAATCACTCATTAGGATGAGTTCTAAGTTTTCAAAGCAACCTCTTCCTTAGTAATTCTCAGAGTCGCATTTCACCTTATATAATGTATAGAAATATGGCACTCGAGACCTCCATCAGGGAAGCCCAATCATCCTACAAATTAGGCAGCCTTATTTACTTTAACTTGAAAATCTCAACAGGCTTCTCTTTCCTTTCAGAACTGCCTTTTGTCTTGTTCTCTGCTTCTAAGACTTCATGCTATACTCAGAAAGCCAATAAACCAATTGACTCTCTAATGAATGGAGGAAGGAGAAACAAAGCTTAGTAAATGAATTTTAAAATGCTTACTTGTAATGTCATTAAAAAAAATTGCCATTGGGATCCCATAATTCCTTCAGGGAAGCTCCAAACAGGTGCTCATTTTTTTCTGTACCAAGCAGTCCCCCAAAAGCCTGCAG
The DNA here is from genome assembly GCF_023721935.1 of Panthera uncia. Lineage (NCBI taxonomy): Eukaryota > Metazoa > Chordata > Mammalia > Carnivora > Felidae > Panthera > Panthera uncia. The sequence continues at coordinate 13,464,011 of NW_026057584.1, forward strand.
AGCTAGGTGAGCAGTACGCCAAAGGCAGCAAGGGAAGGATTGCCATGGGGCTCTGTTAGCTGAGCCTAGAACTAGCCCCAAATGCCCAGCTCCTGGTGTCTTCCTAGGACCCTCGCCCTGTAGCATAGCTTTCTGGAGGCACTATTGTCATCCAGGCAACATCTACCTTCCATCTTGCAAAATGAAGAAGTACAAATGTGGAAATCAAAGCCCTCAAAGGTGCCAACAGTTCAAAAGCCCCAAAAGTCCCAGGCCATCTCCAATCTTAAGGTACACAATGTAGGGGTGCCTGGGTGGCTCAGTTGGTGGAGTGTCTTACTTCAGCTCATGAGTTCATGAGTTCAAGCCCCACATTGGGCTTTTGCCTGTCGTCATGACCCTGCTTTGGATCCTGTGTCCCCCCTCTCTCTCTACACCACCCCCACTCATGTGTACACACACTCTCTCCCTCTCTCTTTCAAAAATAAACATTAAAAAAAATAATAGTAAAAGTGCAAAATATCAACCTCCCTCCCCATGACACGCACATCACAGTGGTCAAACTCTTACAATGTTTTTTAAAAATGTTTTTTAACTTTTTTTTAAATTATCATTTATTTTTGAGAGAGAAGGAGACAGAGTGTCAGTGCGGGACAGGCAGAGAGGGAGACACAGAATCTGAAGCAGGCTCCGGGCTCTGTGCTGACAGCTCAAACCCATGAACCGTGAGATCATGACCTGAGTCGAGGTGGGACACTTAATGGACTGAGCCACCCAGATGCCCCTAAACTCTTTCAGTCTTTTGACCTATGAGCCCCCCCAGGCTTATGTTATTTCCATGGAGGAAGGGAGACCATGGAGGAGAGTTTTTATGTCTCTCTCTCCTCCTTCCAAGTCCAGAGTAAACTATTTTTCTTCCTCTAAAGTCTTTCCTATCCATAATATGCATATTTTGTTGACTGCTTTGCTGATTCAAGTCTTTCCCATTTAGCCAATGAGTGGGTGATGCTAGATGTTTCCGTGGTCCTTGGTTACCTCTTTATCTACTGTGAGTGCTTTGTGTTTATCGTGACTGTTCCCCAAGGAGAGTGAAGTGAATAGAGATACAAAGTTTATGTAACAGCTGGGTATTAAAGAATTCCATAAAGAGTGTCTACCTCCATGGATTTCAACATATCCTGTAGGGATGAGAAAAAGAATTTACAGATAAAGCACTTTATTATGTGCTCTCAGGGATTTAAAATCCTTTAAGTCCGCACAATCACAGCCATGCCGAAAGTTTGCATTTTCATTTTGTGGATGGGGTGGGGGGTGCTCGGAGTTGAGAGAGATGACATCACTTTCTCAAGGTCACACTTAGGAGCTAACAGAGCTAGCGTCGTGGGGGTTGAGTCGTGGGGCATGTGAAGACCTTGGACACTGCGAGGCCTCTTTGTCCTTGATTGAATTCGACAGTCTCAACTCCTTCTCAGTTCTCCTTCCAGCGCCTGTAAATCATACATAAGAAATTAAATCAAAGTTATCTCCCTCACAAAATGGTTGATTGCGCCATTACAAGCTTCTGCTTGTTTGTTTCTCCGTGGTAGTTTCTGAACATACTTTAAAGATATTTGAGAAAGCATTAACACTGCCAGGCTTCACTTTTCTTCAAGAATTCTTTAGGACAAATCGACTGATGCCAAGAAGCATAGGCTCCAGGACCAGGATACGTTTCCAATGTCTTGGTTTTGGATAATTCCAGAAGTTGTGCCAATGAGTATAAAACCTGCCTTCCTCATCCAACTGTGAGAGAGATAGACAGAGAGGGAGGTTGAGAATGCTTGTGTGCAATAGGCAGGCTTCAGAAAGGCTTGTCACACATGCTTTAGATTTCCATTTGTGCCTCAGCTGCCAGGGTGACCAGGGAAACCGATGACCAAGCTCTCCTGGGCATAGTTGCAGTAAAACTTTCACCATTGCCTCTCCTACTTTTTTTTTTCTTCCATTAAGGATTAAAAAATGCTTTTGCAGGGAAAGTAATAAAATATAAAAGTCTGTGATTCAACAGACTTTGTCCTAGTTTTTGGGTTTAATGGGAAGTCTATTCTAAAATCTAGTATCAGCCTCTCTAGTTCTTACAGTTATTTGGTATGCTTTATGAACTTTGCACTCTCTGAATGCAATAAACAGGTTGATTAATAAGAATGGAAACACATCATCATTTGTATGATCCCCTCCCCTTGACTGTGGGCCGGACAAGTGACTTGCTCTTAACCAACAGGATACAGAGAAGATGATGGGATGTCACTTCCATGATTACCTAACCTAAGATAGTGACTGCTATCTTGCTTGAAGATTCTCTCCCTTTTTGGCTTCGATGAAGCCAGAAGCCATATTGGAGAGGCCCCCGTAGCAAGGAACCGATAACTATGAAGGAACTGAGGCTCCCAGTCCAACATTCTGCCAGAAACTGAGTGCTGCCAGTAACCATGTGAGCTGAGAAGTAGTTATTTCCACAGTACAGCTTTGCAGATGAGATCCCAGCCCTCATGACATCTGGATTGCAGCTTTATGAGAGATCCTGAGTCCGAAGCCCCTGGCTAAGCTACAAGTGGATCCCTGACTCACAGAAACTTTGAGACAATAAATGTGTGCTGTTTTAATCCTGTAAATTTGGGGGCAATCTGTGAACACAGTAATAAACAACCAACGCTTAGCCTTTAATACTACAAAGGACATAGCAACTACCTTTTGAACCACTAGGTCGTTAGTATAGCTTCTCTATACTGTATTTTCTCTAATACTCCTGAGAGGAAAAACAAAATTAGTGGAATTAAGTAACAGATGGAAAAATGGAGACACCTGGGTAAGCAGAAATGTTGTAAAGCACTAAAATGGATACGGACAACAGCAGCAAGTGAATGCAAAACTTTGGTGTCAATTCACTGTTTGGACACTGAGATGCATTTGGGCAACGCACTGTGAATTTTAAGACCAACTGACCACTACCTTGAAGTGATATTAGTGGGGCTCTGATGTAAATTTTTTCTGTCAATAATGCAGTTGAAAAATAAACCTGATCCTGACATTCCTTGAAAAAAAAAAGAAAGAAAGAAAAAAGAAATGTCCCTCAGTTTTATTCAGTCCCAACCCAGAAATTCTACTCTTCCTTAAAGTTAAAATAAACACATAGATAAAAATATCTTAATGGTTAATGACCCACATACATCAGGATGAATAAACCCAAAGATGTTTGAATTCTTAACCTCTGGATTCAACAGACGGTTTGCTAGAAATGATGCTAGACCGGCTTGCGAGGGAAAAGTTTACACGTCTATTCTCAACTCTGTGGTTAGTGTCCTCATGGTAGCTTGAATTTGGCCATAAAAGGATTCTCTGCAGAAAGAGACTGGATCGTAGGTAATACCTTTGAGCCACTAAGTTACATGAAGCCTGGAACCTGCTTTCTATCTGGACCTACATCCAATCGTTGAAACAACCAAAAAAAAAAAAAAAAAAGCTCCTTATTCTTTTTGTACATTTGAGTTGGATTTTCAGTGTCTCAAACTGAATATATCTCAACTGGTGCCCATTTTGGAGGGAAAAAAATTGGAGATTTCTTCTGCCTTTTGGGTAAGTTCCAAACCACTATGTGCTCTATGCAACCTGCCTTATTCATTGCCTATTCCAAGAAAATAATTTCATGCTAGCTCACAGTTTTGATGAAAAAATATTAAAGATACTTAAAGAATAATGGAATCAGCCTTGTTTCCAAAAAAATAAACATAATTTTTTAGTACTGGAAAGTTGTAGAGCGTTGGTTTGGCATGGATATTTTCACAATTTTTTTCTCCATTCGTGGTACAATTACTTCCATACTCTCAAAGAAATGGGTAAACAAAATTCAGGAGCAGACAAAAGGATCAAATCTTCCCGTGGGAGAAGAGAGACTATAGATCTTGGCCTTGCCACGTTTCATCGTAGGAGTTTATGAAAATGATAGCTGTCAATCTCATGTTCTACATGACAGCATGATTAACAACTTTCACTGTTATGCAGCCGGCAAAACAAAGCAAACGGGCTGCTAATTCTCCTCCAAGTGGAGACAAAGGGAAGAACTTTCTTATCAGGGAGTTAAGTGAGAGAAACGTTGAAAAAATAATTCAGAATATATTGTGACATGACAAAATAAAACCAAATTGTTTGGGCTGCTCACAGGGCTGTAAGCCTGCAGGGGAGGAAAGAGGTATGTTGAGGTAGGCTGAGAAATGCCCCCTCCAACCCCACCCCCAACCCCACCCCTCTCCAAAGTGACCTTGTTACAGCAAAAGTGTTCTTGCAGATGTGATTAAATAAGGGATTTGGGAGATGGGAGAGTTGTGCTGGGTTATCTGGATGGGCCCTAAATGCCGTCACGTGTGCTCGTAAGAGAGAAGCGGAAGATTTCAGACGGGGGAGAGAAGACGGTGAAATGCAAACAGAGCAGAGAGAACTTTGAGACACTCCACTGCTGGCTCTGAAGATGGACGAAGGGGACAGGGACAAAGGAAAACAAGAAATGCAGCTCTAGAAACTGGAAGAAAGTGGAAGCCCTGCCAAACCATGAGTTCAGCCCGGAGAAACTGACTTTGGACATCTGACCTCCAAAACCGAAAGAAGATAAATGCGTGTTGTTTTAGCTAGAACTGGAAACCACATTAAGTTTGTGGTACAACAGCCACAGGAAACTAAGAAGTTTCTAAATGATTTTTTTTCTGAATGCATACTCTTAATACGCCTTAAGATTTACAGCACATTACTCTTCAGGATCCCATCAAATGACTTGACTTTACCAGAAGAGATCATTAATCCCCTGATTGGGCAGAGAAGTAATAACCATGTTTGGTATATGCCGTTCTAAAATCCTTGAAAATATTTCTTCATGTGACAGCAATATTTGCCTCAACTGGATTTTAAGTAATGGGTCAGAAAAGGTGATTTCTTCAAAAACATCTTTCCACGTGTTCACCCTTGGTTTTGGGTCCTTGACAATAAGACACGTGAACTACCAATTTTAGAGTGTTGTTGATGTTGACTGTTAAAGCACACTGGTGAATATCTAAATCACGCCCTTAACTGTTCATTTAACTTTCAAAGGCTGTGGTACAGCTTTAACTTTTAAATGATTGAATTCCGAAAGTCGAGAGTATCTTCTCCCATGACTCTACTTTTGCAGGTGAATGGTAGCTTTGCTTACTTACTCCAAAGGGGGTGCCAGACTCTTATTTCTGACTCCCAAGAAACAAAACAAAACATAGGAGCTACCCCTAACTTCACAGGAGACAAGTTCAGATTCCACTACTTAGCAATTCTCCTTGACAATGCTTCCCACAACTATAACTAATAATCAATTATGTAATTCCTGATATGATGTCTTTCTCCTTCAACTAGGATCCATCCCAGGAGAGGAGGTTTTATATATATATATATATATATACATATATATATATATGTCCTCACCTTCTAGCTCCTGTACTTAACATTGCCTGGCTCATAATAAGTATCCATTGAATGAATGAATACAATAAATGTAGGATAATATTGTTTTTATTGTGCTCGCTAAGTTATATGACTATTATTTTCATATAATTATATTAATATATTTATATTAACTATTACATAACTAAGAAATCTACATCATATGGCATATTCCCCACTGGAAAATAAGTCAATCTTAGTAATACACTTTAAAATAGTTTATTTATAGTCCTTGAATATTACAAGGAGGATAAAGTCAAACGTATTGCGAGTAGGTACTAAATGCTCTATCACCAAACATGACATAACATAGAGAATACAACATCAGCATCCAGCAGTCTGAATATTAAAATAAAAATTAAATTTATAATTTAATATTGTTAATATTAAATTAGTATAATTACCATATAAGAGTTTTTCTCTCAAATAACTTACATATTTACATATCAAAATAAATGAGAATGATATCACATTTCTTTATATATCATAAGAGAAGAAATTATTTTATCTTTGAGATAAGTAAAGAAAGCTCCCAGAGTAAACGACTTTCAAGTTGTTGTTGTCAAATTCTGATCAACATAATACGTATTTCATTAATAACTACTCCATAAATGTAATTGGTTGAAAATGATACAAAACGGTGCTGCAGAAGATACAAAGAGAAATAATATCATTCCTGCCACAAAGAAACTCAAATTACTCTAGTTGGAAGGGGTTCCGAAAAGCAGCCCTAGGGGCTCTATCCTTTTCCCCCAACTTCCTCCCTATCTCCCTCGGCACCCCCCATCCCTACCCTGCACACCTCCCCAAACCTACCACTGCTAGATACTAAGCAGGGTCTGTTGGTCTGGTCTGGGAAGGAACCAAAGGAAAAGATGGGCTTGTGCCGTGATATGAATGATGGTTGGAAGTAAGATAGGCAGAGAGGAGGTTTCAAGCCAAGGAAATGATTCTGAAACAAGCTACAGAAAGAAGAAAGAGTCATCAAGCGTATTGAGTAATAAAGAGGCTTATGGGACCGTACGTCTCAGTAAGGCTGTGCAGCATAAGCTGTTGAGAGAACTTCTATCCTGTAACAGCTGTTTCAAGACCTGTTTCCCCTTCCTGCCCAAGGAGAGCATCACATTCTTTGAGCCTTTCGGGGCTGGCCTCGCTATTGAGGGATGGGGCTGGAATTGTTCCAGGCTGAAAAGCTGGTACCTGGATTTGAAACAGCATTCTGCACTGCAAAAATGACACGAGCTTTGCTGTCTTGTGAGGTAAGGAGCTCCATAGCCTGTTCCCGTGCCTCCTCATGCCTCCTCAAATCTGACCAAGTTCGCCTCCTTTCCAACCCTGCCATGGGCCTCCCTCCTTTGTACCGTGGCTGCCCTTCCCTCCCTGCCCTGTTCTCACCTTGACCAAACCCTTTTCGGAAGATCTTGTATAATTTTGTAATTATTTCTTCTGTGAATGTGAGAACTGCCTAGTGAAGTCAATTAGACCTGGAATATTTTTTCAGTGATGGATTCAAATAACTTACCTTAATGACCGATCACAGGACTATTGTGATTTCCTATTGCTTATTGAGTAAGCTTCAATAAACTATATTTTTCCAGAAATTTTTCCATCGTACCTAAATTTTCCAGTTTTTGCCACAAGTTTGCTTACTAATGTTTTTTTTTAATTTTTTTAATGTTTATTTATTTTTGAGACAGAGAGAAACAGGGTGAGAGTGGGAAAGGGACAGAGAGAAGGGAGACACAGAATCGGAAGCAGGCTCCAGGCTCTGAGCCGTCAGCACAGAGCCTGACGTCGGGTTCGAGCTCACAAACCGTGAGATCATGACCTGAGCCAAAGTCAGACGTTTAACCAACTGAGCCAACCAGGGGCCCCACTGCTTATTAAGGTTTTAAATTTCTGGTGGGTCATTAGTAATTTTCTATTCCCTATATCTTCTAGTAACCTACCATGGTCTTATTACAGTGCTGTTTGCACACGTGTGTTCTCTTCTATTTGATCTCCTCAGAGATTTATCAAATGTATTTATTTTTTCTCTTTAAAGAACTATTTTTGGGGGCGCCTGGGTGGCTCAGTCGGTTAAGCGGCCAACTACGGCTCAGGTCATGATCTCGCGGTCCGTGAGTTCGAGCCCCGCGTCAGGCTCTGTGCTGACCACTCAGAGCCTGGAGCCTGTTTCGGATTCTGTGTCTCCCTCTCTCTCTGACCCTCCCCCGTTTATGCTCTCTCTCTCTGTCTCAAAAATAAATAAATGTTAAAAAAAATTAAAAGAAAAACACAACATTTAAATAAAGAACTATTTTTGGCTTTGTTGAGCTTTTCCATCGTACGTCTGCATTCTATTTCATTAATTTGTGCTGTCATTTTTATTATTGGTTGCCTTTTACTTTCTTTGCATCTATTTTGCTATTTTTCTAATTTCTTATAAAGGTGCTTGACTTGTTGATTTTTAATTTTTTAAATGAATATAAGGATACAAATTTCCTGCAAAGTGCTGGTCTAACCACATCTCATAAGATTTTATGTATAGCATAGAGGTTATAAGTCAGTTTCACCTATTTTCTAATTCCCATTATAATATTTTGATATCTAGACTATTCAGAAATGTATTTCTTAATTCTGAAACATATGGGGACTTTAAAGTTATATCTTTACCATCAACCTGTATCATTTTTACACCATGAAGGGAAATAAATGTTGTAGGATTCCAAGTCTTTGATTTAACTTGTGTATTCCCTTTTGTCCAAGTATCTGTTAATTTTTATACATGTTCGATGTGTGTTTTTAAAACTGCACAAAATACAATTTGCCAAAATTCATGGGGCGCAGCAAAAACAGCCCTTTAAAGGAAACTTATAGCATCAGATACATATATTAGAAAACAAGGAAGATCTAAAATCCGTGATCTCAGCTTCCACCTTAGGAGAGTAGAAAATGAAGAGCAGGGGCGCCTGGGTGGCTCAGTCGGTTGAGCGTCCGGCTTCGGCTCAGGTCATGATCTCACAGTCTGTGAGTTCGAGCCCCGCGTCGCGCTCTGGGCTGACAGCTCAGAGCCTGGAGCCTGCTTCTGATTCTGTGTCTCCCTCTCTCTCTGCCCCTCCCCTGCTCATGCTCTGCCTCTCTCTGTCTCAAAAATAAATAAAAACATTAAAAAAATTAAAAAAAAAAAAAAGAAAATGAAGAGCAAATTAAATCCAAAGTAAGCATAAGAAAAGCAATCATAGAGAAACAGAAATTATGAAATTGAAAATAGAATATCAATGGATAAAATGGATAAAATCAAAAGAAGGTTTTTTTTTAATTAATTTACTTTTTTTTTTAATTTTAAATAGGCTTCATGCCCAACGTGGGGCTCAAACTCATGACCCTGAGATAAAGAGTTGCATGCTCTACTGAGCCAGCCAGACACCCCCAAAAGCAGTTTCTTCAAAATTATCAATAAAATTGTGAAGCTTCCAACCAGGCTAACCAAGGAAAAAAAAAACAACAAGATATGAATTACTAATATCAGAAATGGAAGAAGAGATGTCACTATAGAGCACACAGAGTTTCAAAGAATAGTACAGGAATGTTATGATTAATTCTATGCTGACAACTTTGGTAACCTAGATGAAGTGGACTGAATTCTTGAAAGGCCAGTCTTCTAAAACTCACACAAGAAATAGACCATCTAAACAGGCCTATATATAAATAAATTTAATCAATAATCAATAACCTTCCAGAATAGAAAGCTCAGATGACTTAACTGGTGAATTCTACAGGACATTTAAGAAAGAAATTTCACCAACTCTCTACAACTTTTTTTTTTTTTTTCAGAAGATAAGAGCAGAGGGATATATCCGAATTCATTCTATGAGGGCAGCATGAGCCTAATACCAAAATTAGGCAAAGACATTACAAGAAAAGCAAACTACAGACCACTATCCCTCATGAACAGGGATGTAAAAATCTTCAACAGAATATTGGCAACCAGTCAGGAAAAGGGAAAAACTATGGATACAGTAAAAAGATCACTGGTTACCAGGCATTAATGGAGAAGAAGGGATAAATAGAGCACAGAGGATGTTTAGGGCAGTAAGACTATTCTATGTGATAGCATACTGGGACATACATGCCATTACACTTTTGTCAAAACCCATACAACATTCAGTGTGAACCCTAGTGGAAATTCTGGGTTTGGGGTGATAATGATGTAGTAGAGACTCACCAATTGTCACAGATGTATCATTGTGGGGCAGGATGTTGAAAGTGGGAGAGGTTGTGAATTGGTGGGGACGGAAGGTCTACAATAACTCTCCACACTTCTCACTTAATTTTGTTGTGAACCTAAAATGGTTTCAAAATTAAGTCTATGGATCAGCACAGGAGCTTTGATCGGTTGGGTTTCCACCTGGGCTGGCTTAGGCAACCTCATGGTCCCCCACTCCTGGGAGGTTACCTTATTGAAACCAAAGTTAGTGTGGACACCCGATTGGCATAGCGCACTACAGCCCAGACCTCCTGGGCTCAAGCAATCCTCCTCCTTCAGCCTCCTGGGTAGCTGGGACCACAGGCATGGGCCTAGATGGGTGATGGGTATTAAAGAGGGTACTTGGGATGAGCATCGGGTGTTATATGTAAGTGAGGAATCACTGAATTCTACTCCTGAAACCAAAATTACACTGTATGCTAACTAACTTAATTTAAACATTTTTTTAAAGGAGGGGTGCCTGGGTGGCTCAGTCGGTTAAGCGTCCGACTTCAGCTCAGGTCATGATCTCTTGGTTCATGAGTTCAAGCCCCGTGTCAGGCTCTGTGCTGACAGCTCAGAGCATGGAGCCTGCTTCAGATCTGTGTCTCCCTCTCTCTCTCTGCCCCTCCCCGGCTCACTCTCTGTCTCTCTCTCCTAAAAATAAACATTCAAAATTAAAAAAAAAAATTAAGGGGAAAAATATAAAAAGTAAATTTAAAAAAAGAAAGAAAAATTTAAGTCTACAAAAAAAAAGAATGTATATTTTGCAGATGGGTGCAATGCTGTCTTCAGATGTGTAGGCCTTTTGTTAATTACGTTGTTCAGATCTATATCCTCGTTCATTTTTTTTTTTGTCTATATATTACAAAATAACACACACACACACACACACACACACACACACAAGCACGTATTTCACCTTGATTTTTCGGGTATCTTTGCCCTCAGTGATGCATCCCACCATTATTGGAAGCAGAAGTTTGTGCTGTGACACTTTCCTCATAAATCTATGCTATTCCCTTTTTCCTTCAAACAAACCTAGTCATCCTATCAAATTCCTACTAAGCCTTCAAGACCTTCCTTTAGGCTGACGTTTCCTAGACCGCTTTCCTGACTGCCTAGCACAGACAGTGACTTCCGCTATTGTACTAATCTACACTCTAGTATTGTATTATTTACCTCCTCAAGGGCAGAACTTTATTGTGGCAAGCACCTCGAAAGTTTACTTTAAATACTATACCCTCAACAATTGCTTGCAGCATAAATGCACGATAAAATTCATTTCGCAGAATTATAATGGAAAAAGGAGATATTTGGCTTATCTCACACCTGAATCCTTTCTCCTCTTGATGTGGAGCTCAGATTTCTATGGGTTCTGTCACTTGTATTTCTCCTACTCAAATACAGAATTGTATCATTTCTAAGCTGGGCGACCAATAGCAATTCTGCCTCCTGCTCAGGTCCGGAAGAAAAGCCCACCTGGAGAGAGGGTCCCCAAGGAAATGTATCAGGGCACCTCAGCAGACATGTGAGGCTGTCTCAGATGTCCCAGCTCCAACAGAGCTCCTGGCTGAACACAGCCACTTGAGTGTTCCTAGCCAGCCATATGAAGGCAGAAGATTCCAATGAACTTCAGAATCATGATAAATAATAAATCATTATTTTTTCAGTCTACAGCTATAGCAATAGCTATGGGGAATACCCCTGTGTCACTCTGAATGATTGAAGCCAAAAGAAATGTAATAAAAGCCTTACTTTTACCAAAGCATTGGGAAAGCAAGGTAAAGCCCTAACTCAGGGACCCCTCTTGGACTATCAAGTCCAAGGATATGGGTGTACCTCAGAATTGTGATCCAGATGCCAGGAAGCTTTGGAGCCTGCTACCACAGTGGTTACCACAACTGCCTCTTTATCCTCAAAGCTGGTTTCTGGCCCTGGATCTTTGGATCCGACCTCCCTGACTGCCTGCACACGCTCACATCGCCACTGTCTTGCTTCCCGGCCGCCACAACAGCTGGAAGATGGCCGGCACGTTACCACTGCCCCCCAAATCTCACACAAATGTTTCTAATTGCATGCATTGCATTATCTCCAGAATCCTGAACTCAAGAGAGTTTTAAACATGTAGGTTTTAGCTTTTCAACCTCAAAGGCTAGCAGAGAAGTACATTGGATAATGAGAGAAGTCTAGTATCTATGACCACAGTCCTCTGACCCTGCATTTAATCAGTATGACACATAGGAATGACGCACTATTGGGAGTCTGACAAATACGATTTCCTGCCCTGGCTCTGCTGCTTATTAGGTGTCTGACCTTAGTGTCCTTGTCTGAACCTCAGTGTCCCTATCCGTAAAAGCGGGAGTGGTTTTCAAGAACTTACCATAGTTTTCATAAAGTTCCTGATAAAATGCCTGGCACATAGTAGGTACTTAGTGACTGATAACAGTTATTAATGGAGGAAGAATAAGTGAACAAAACATTACAGTATGCAGAGGATTATTATTTGATCATGCAGAAGGGACAGCTAACAGACTATGAGGGAAGAAAAAGCATCCTTTCAGAAGGTGATTTCTCGTCTGAATATTGAAATACGAGCACAGCCAGGTAAAAAATGGAGCGCAGGGCACCTGTGTGGTTCAGTGGGTTAAGCGTCCAACTCTTGATTTTAGTTCAGGTCATGATCTCATGGTCGTGGCATTGAGCCCCATATCGGGCTCTGCGAGGAGTGTGGACCCTGCTTGGGCATCTCTCTCTCCCTCTCTCTGTCTCTCCCTGGCTCATGTTCTCTCTCTTTCTCTTTCCCTCTCCTCTCCTCTCTCTCTCTCTCAAAAACAAATAAACTTATTTTTTTTAATTTTTAAAAAAATGTTATTGGGGAAAATTGATGGACTATGATGTTTCTCTCCGGGTTCACTATTTTTGAAAACTGACCTCTGTGCTTTGGAGCCAAAATATAAATGAGAAGAAAAAGTTTGGGATAAAGAGGAACAAATAGCTTTATTGCTTTACTGGGAAAAAGAGGCTGCCGCAGGCCATGGCCTTCAAAAAACGACAAGTCCCCCAGGGAAAGGGACTGGGGGAGGGGGGCAGTTAATAGGGAAATACAGGATCTAGCCAGTTTTGACGGGAATTGTATACATGCTACCAGCCTCCTTCCTCATGTCTTTAGGGTGGTACCGGTTTCCTGAAACAAAAGGCTAAGAAAGGAAGAGTTTTGCAGAAGAGAGGAAAAAGGTCACTTAGTTTAAAATCGATCTTTGCTGAAGCATTAGAAGCAGCCATTGGAAGCAGCCATTTTGATTTTTGTTCAACTTTATGCTTTTACGTGGTTTCACCGCCCATGACTCTACAGATAGGACTAGGACTCCAATGGTTCTGTGCTATAAATCTAGAACACTTCATTAAAAGGGTATTTAATTTAATGTCATTAGCCTCTAACTTTCTCCTTTTTGTCTTTCCTTCTATGTGGTACACTGGAATGCAGATTGGATAAGCAGTATACCTGGGTAGCATTCCGAGCTTTGCCACCAAGTAGATTTTACTAACTAGCTGATCCTGGACACAACACTTAGTTTCTGGGTTTCTGCTTCCTCTTCTAAAAACAAAAACATTAACAATGTTTTTAAAAAGCAAAAACAAACAAACATGACTTAGATAATTTCCATGGCCATTTCCAGCTTTGAAAGACTCTGAAATGACTTGATCCATTTATATCCAAGCACAGCCCAGCAGTTGTTACCAGTTGACTTATCATCCATACATTAGGCGCTCTACCCCTGTTCAAACTGTGAATCCAACAAGCGAATACACATCCAGCAACTGAAATAAAGCCTATCAAGTAGATTTCCATACCAACCACTAGGTTTGGCCTTCATGGACAAACTTCAAACTGATCAACATTGGTTGGATAAATCTTGGAACCAAAGAAAGCAGAAAAGGGTAGTAAAAACCTGGTGCCTTTATGGAATATTTTATTGAGCTTTAAGAATCATCCTCATGTGCTTTCAAGTAGTTTCCAATTAAGCATTTCTTCAATGGAAGACAGGATATGTGGCAGGCGTCAGAAAGGCCTTTTGTTAATGTGAACTTGGGGCTTTGTGCACGTGATGATGCCAATCGTACCCTTGAAAAATATACAAAAGTACTTCGACTTTATTAGGATTTTTTAGACTAGTTACATAACAACTCTCCTATTGCTTTTAACATTTCTATAAACACAGCGATTTTACTTATTTTTGTCCCTCTAGCAAATAAACAAATAAGGAGAAAGGGGAAAATATTCATTATTGGCTTAGAACAGAAACATACTTTAAAGCTTACACATGAGAAATTGCTAAAAGATAAAGCTATGAAAAATCCTAATCTAGTCATATTAATGAATTCTTGTTTTCTAGTATTAATAAATTCTAATGAGCATGCTGGGAAAAACAAAAGCCCACTAGCTTTCATTTGAATAGATATCCCCAAGACCAGTCAGTCCGCCATTTTTGTTTTGGGCTTCAGAAATGGATGCATAGTGTGTAGTGCTTTCCTTTCTCTGCCTTATCCCTTTTCAAAAATGGAGCTTTGTGCAATGCTATTATATTTCTATTTCACTTCTTTTTACCACAGCGAGAGCAGAGGCGAACAGAGTATATGCACAGGAAATGGTTAGCACGAATGCAGGCTCACACAAAAACCACAGTCTCGAGAAAGGGCTGGGACTACAAAGATAGATTTTCTTAAAAGAAAAATTTCCTGAAATAAAATAGTTTATTTTTATCACTTAGATCCACCAAAAACATCTTTCTCCAATTACCTTCTGCCCACTTGATCAGGGTATGGAATTAAACCTTCGAAAAGCTATACACATAGATTCAGTATTAATAGGCTTCTTCTGACGTTGCTTATTAGGAAGAAAAAAAAAGACACTTCCTATCTCTTTTGGAAAGTAAACAATCACTTGGTATTTGTTAAGTATGTATGTGGTGTAGCATTCTCTTAACTTGATGAAGAGAATACCAAGTGATACCATGACATCTGATTGCTGTTAGCAGAATGCAGTAGTAAAAAATAACAAATTATATACACATTTAACAAAGGGCTCTACTCAACTACATAATTTGCGTAATGGCTTTTTATTATAGATTTTGCCGTAATGAAGATTTAGGTCTTTATGTATTAAAATATTACAGTTTTTTCTTCTATAATATCTGGGATTCCTGTATTAAGAGAGTATCACCCTATCAGTGAAAAAAATAACAGTAAGATATAATCAAACTAATAAAACCCAAAACCGTTCCTGGAAGAGACTAATAGTTAATTCCCCCTTGAGAACCCAGTTAAGGAAAAAAAGGGAAGAAGTAAAAAAAAAAAAAAAAAAATCCAAGATGAAGAATAAGAAAAACCTGGGCACCTGGATGGCTCAGTCTGTTAGGCATCTGACTCTTGATTTCACCTTAGGTCATGATCTCAGGTTCATGGGTTCAAGCCCCACACTGGGCTCTGCATTGACAGTGAAGAGCCTGCTTAAGATTCTCTCTTCACCCCTCCCCCCACTCATGCTCACCCTCTCCCTCTCTCCCAAAATAAATAAATAAATAAACTTTAAAAAAAGAATAATAAAAACCTTTAGATAAAAAGGAAGAAATTAGGGGCATCTGGGTGGCTCAATCCTTTGAGCTTCTGACTCTTGATTTCAGCTCAGGTCCTGATCTCATGGTTCCTGGGTCCAGCCCCATGTGGGGCTCTCTACTCTGTGCTGACAGCTCAGAGCCTGCTTGGGGTTCTGTCTCTCCTCTCTCTCTGCCCCCTCTCCTCCCCCCACAACCCATATCCCTCACTTGTGCCTACTCACTCTCTCTCTCTCAAAATAAATAAACTTAAAAAAATCCAATTCTTCAAAAAACAAACAAACAAACAAAGAACAAATTAAATGTCAATAAGAAGAAACAAAACATGTGGGACTACTGGGTCTCTTTAACCAAAGTCATTACCAAAAAAGAAGAGGGTAATGGTTTTAAATTAAAGGCTTAAGAAACATGACAACCAAATCAATACGTCTTCAGTGATTGAATTCTGGATTGATCAAATTAACTATAAATAAAAGGTACTTGGGGAACAGTAGGAGAAGTTTGTATGTAGTGGGTGATAAAAGTCATTAAAAGATGATTGTTGATTAAGTTTAGTGTATTAAATGATATTGTAGTTATATAGAAGAATGCCCTTACTTCTTAGACATAAATGCTGAATTATTTAGAGTTGAAGGGTCATGATTTCTTTAAT
This sequence comes from Panthera uncia, assembly GCF_023721935.1. NCBI lineage: Eukaryota > Metazoa > Chordata > Mammalia > Carnivora > Felidae > Panthera > Panthera uncia. Next base: position 13,479,981 of record NW_026057584.1, read on the forward strand.
TTAAAATGGTTAAATATAGCTGGGTGTTATATGGACATTCATTGTTTTCTTTTTGGTACTTTTAAGGCCCATTTAAAATCTTTTTATAATAAAATTAAAAAGAATACACACTAATGGAAAATACATAAATAGACGTGTGCATTTCTAAGGCTAATGTTTCTAAAACATGGAAAAATGGGTGATATTCTTAGTAAAATATAAATTATTAAGAATTAAAAGAAAATGTGGTGGCAACTGGATGGCTCAGTTGGTTAAGTTTCTGATTTCAGCTCAGGTCATGATCTCACCATCTGTGAGTTTGAGCCCCGCATCGGGCTCTGTGCTGACAGCTCAGAGCCTGGAGCCTGCTTCAGATTCTGCTTCTCCCTCTCTCTCTGCGCCTCCCCCCACTCACATTCTGTCTCTCAAAAATGAATAAATGTTAAAAAAAAAAATTTTTTTTAAGAAAATGTGTAAATCTTTTTTTTATGCTTATTTTCGAGACAGAAAGAGAGAGACAGAGCGTGAGTGGGGGAGGGGCAGAGAGAGGGAGACAGAATCCGAAGCAGGCTCCGGGCTCTGAGCTGTCGGCACAGAGCCTGACACAGGGCTCGAACTCATGAACTGTGAGATTATGACCTGAGCGGAAGTCGGATGTTTAACAGACTGAGCCACCCAGGTGCCCCAAAATGTGTCAATCTTGAGTAGGCCAATTATGATAGAAGGGATTTGAAAGTGATCATAGATCTCCCCTTAAAAATGCACCAGGAACAGCTGGATCCACAGCTGGGTTCTATTTCAACCTTTGGAGAACAAATGATCCCAACGTTATTTAAATCAGTGAAGGCCATGGAAAGGGACAGAAGTTGCTCCAATCCACTTTAGGAAGCTAGCAAAATCTTCCCCGCAACATGTAATAAAGTTCCTTCCAAAAAAAAAAGAAAAGAAAGAAAAAATGGCCAATCTCACTCATGCATATAGATACAAAATTCTCAATAAAATGTTAGGAAACAGATTTATTTTTATATTGCTCTCTTTAAAAAATAAAGGAAATAATTGTTATAATTTTAACACATGTCAAGGTGCATTTTTATGAGATTAGTGGATGTCTGAGGTTATCAATACCTCGGAGAGGAGGGGGAGAAAATCAAAATATCTAGAAGAGTAAAGTAAACGCAGGGTCTAACTATGCCTGGAAGAAATTGAAAAGTTCCCATTCTATACTTGCTAATCATTTCCTTCTTCCTCATATCAAGCCAAAATCTGCCTCCAAATAATTTTTACAGATGGAGAAATGAAGGTCCCGGGACATTAATTCCCTAAGGCTAGACTACAAATTAAAGCCAAAGCAGGATAAAGAACCCAGAGAGTGGTTTCCGGTTTAAACTGTTCTTTTCTTTCAACCATGTGCCTCTCTTTGACATATGCACGCCCCCCCCCCCCCTTACAAGGATTCCAGTGGATTAACAGTGCTAGAACACTGTACTGCATGTGGATTGTGGGCAAAATGCACAGCCTGGCAGAGAGCTGCGCATTCAAATCATATTATCTTCAGTGTAATTTTCTCCCAAGGAGGGATCTGTCTTGTAAACACAGTAACAAATCCATATCAAATTTAATATCGTTGCCCATAAACAACATGGAGGCACTCAGCTTTGTGAAATGGCTCTGGCAAGGAGTAATGGATCCCCATAAAAATCACACCTTTCAAACCATATTTTACAATACTGATACTTTCTTTACTTGTTGCTGAATAAGACAAGTTGTATCCTTTTAGCAGACAAATGAAGTTATTTTAATTTACCTAAATGTATCAGGGCAAGCCACCTGTTTCTTTGGACTTGTTTTCCTATTATAAAAACACAGGATAAATACAACTTTTCCTCAATTGGGAGTCATAAATGAAGTGTTGATACAGTATTAGAAAATCATTTTAACCTGGACATTTGTATTCCTACGCCTTTGTCCTTCTATTAATAGCAAAATACTCCTCCTAATTTCCATGTTATCAAATTCCCTCTCAGCTTTCTCTATGCACGGGGGGAGGGGGGGAGGGGGGGCAATATTACCCGCACGTATTTGCCTTTTAGGATGAATGATTTGAGAATCAAATGATATAATGAGTATACTTTGTAAATTGTACAAATTAGACAAACTTGAAATAGTCAAGCCTCCAGACATGCTGATTGATGTCCAGGTTGATACCCAGGGTACTGGACTTGGTATCACTTAGGAAAGGTGGTTCAAGGCCATGGGATTAGTGCAAGGGATATTTGTTTCTGCAATCAGTTAGTATCAAGACTTGAACTGACACCCAGTTCTTCAGACGCCTAAACCAATGACTAAATTTTCACACCACTACACCGCTAGATGTTTGGGGAAAGACAGTACAGTTTTCACATTTATACTTCTTTGGTTACGAAAAATGTCCTTTCCTTACAAGGAAATCAGCTTTGGGCAAAGTCATGGAGAGGATGACAGGTGAGGGCTATGGACAACTTCACACTTTCAGTTGTAGAGAGCTTTGAACCAGGGCAGATAATTAATGCTTACTGCCTTTTAAGAAAGCCACTGATGCTTCTGAATAAGGAGGAAAAGTGCTTGAGCTTTAAAGAAGGGAAGGAAGGAAGGGAGGAAAATAGAAAGGAAGGAAAGATGGAAAGGAGGGAGAGAGGAAGATGCAAATTCCGTAGTATTTTGGACTTTTTTTTTTCAATATTAGAGCCATAAGAATATAAAATATGAACACAGGTCCTAGCTGATATATTCCATTTCCAAAAGCTTACCTCCCACCCACTAATGTTTTATAAGTCAGTTTCTCTGTTACAAATTAAGCCAAACGGCACAGACCATTTGTTTACCTCTAGGCTCCCATGATTTATGGTAACACCCTGCTTGTAGCTGATATTCCATAAATGTCTGTTGAGCGGGGCTATTTCTTTCTGATTGAATGGCTTGCTCCATGCCAACCCAAACAAGGAGGAGACTTACAACTCGATAAAACTTGATTGCAGCCTATGCATCCTAAATACTAAAAACTAGAGAATGTAAAAGCTTAAATTTGAGGTCATGGAACAAAATTTGCTACCGCTGATTCCTAAAATGCCTCTTCTGTGAATTTTGTTTGGGAGCACCCGTCTGGAATTACGATCCATCTGAAATTATAGACAATGAGGCAAAAGATCAGTGGGCTGAACAACCCCATTTTACAATGTGCTAACACACAAATGAAATAATGTATCATGAAATTGTATTCCAAGCTGTAGCACACTATGGGATTAGTGGACATTATTACATAATAATGGATCAATATTGTAATATATGGATTATATTATTGTTGTAATTCATGAAATCCCAGAGTCATTGGTTTGCGTTAAGATAGTGTCTTCAGAGGGGCACCTGGGTGGTTGAGTCCGTTAAGCATTCGACTTCGGCTCAGGTCATGATCTCATGGTTCATGAGTTCAGGCCCCGCGTCGGCTCCCTGTGCTGACAGCTCGGAGCCTGGAGACTGCTTCAGATTCTGTGTCTCCCTCTCTCTCTGCCCTCTCCCACTCATGCTCTGTCTCTCCCTCAAAAATAAATAAACATTAAATAAAATTTAAAAAATAAAGATACTGTCTTCAGAATGCCCCTGATGTCCAAAGTGTTCTTTGTAAAATGGTATCCTGCTCACTGCAAAGGTTCTTACGAGAAACAAATGTATTAATGTCTGATTACATGTATTGATACATGTATCAAATTATTACAGGAAAGATTTAAAAACTCATCACTTCTCTATGACTCTAGTAACAATGACATTTACCGAAGTCTCTGTGCTAGGTTCTTTTGAAGAAAGTTACGCTGACTTACAGAAGCATCAGTAGCCTGTCATTATCCCTACTTTTCAAGTAAGGAAACTGAGGTTTAAAGAGTTTCTATGACTTGCTGAAGGAAGAAGGAAAATTGGGATTTGAGGCAGTCGGAGTCCGTGGCATATGCTTGTAACCACTATTCTCGATACTGGATGCCACTGAAGATCCACTTGTTTTATTAATGAACTCTTCTCTGAGAAACGGGAACCACGATGAGCATGTTTTTGTATTGATATCTCTTAATTAAAAAAAATTAATTGTTTATTTATTTTTGAGAGAGAGCACAAGCGGGGCAGGGACAGAGAGAGAGGGAGACAGAAGATGCAAAGGAGGCTATGCACTGAGAGCGGGAAGCCCGATGCGGGGCTCAAACGAATCGCAAGATCACGACCTGAGCTCAAGTCGGACACTCAACCAACTGAGCCCCCCACGCGCCCCTGTGTTGGTATCTCTTAAAAGGAAATAGTGCAGGAGCAGAACGCAGCAACGTGAGGTGATTGAAACAAAGTGGAAGGGGGAAGATGAAGTCCAAACAGAAATGTGAACCAAGAAACCTAACACAGTCCACAACGTTTCTTGGTTTTTTTTTTTTTTTTTAGTTTTGAATTTGTATTAACTCTGTAGCCGTGGCCCTTTTCTCACCCTTAATTTTGTATAAGGTATTATTTTGTTTATTTGTGATAGGTGATTATTATACATGTGATACAAAACCCAATAAGCACATAGGGTATATAGTATAATACAGGTAATATAATATAATATACTATAATATAATAAATATAATATAATAAATATAATAAATATAATATAATAAATATAATATAATATAATAAATATAATATAATAAATATAATATAA
>NW_026057584.1:13485070-13545693 GCF_023721935.1 Panthera uncia
ATAATTGCAACCTATTATATTATAACATATTATGTTATATGTCTCCCAGCTGTCAACTTCCCCTTCCCAGAAGCTACAACTGTAATCTGTTTCTTTTGCAACCTCTACTACAGTGAATTTCAGGACATTTCATCACCCCAAAAAAGAAACCTTTTATCCATTAGCGGTCACTCCTCATTTTCCTCCAAGCCACTGTAGCCCTACCTAGGCAAGCACTAATCTACTTTCTGTTTCTAGATTTGCCTATTCTGAACGTTTTGTTAAAAAAAAAAAAGAAAAAAGAAAAAAGGTATCATAAACATATGGCCTTTTGTGTCCGGCTTCTTTCACTCAACAAAGCATTTTCAAGGTTCATCCATGCTGCAGCCCATATCAACACTTCATTTTTTTTTCAAGGTCAAAAAACTTTCCATTGCATGGGTATACCACATTTTGCTTAGCCATTCATTAGCTGGTGGACATTTGGGTTGTTTCCACTTTTTAGCTGTTATAAATAATGCTGCTGTGAACATTGTTGTATAGCTCTCTGTGTGAACAGATACTTTCGTTTCTCTAGGACTGGAATTGTTGGGTCACGTGGTAACTCCATGTTTCACATTTTGAGGAAATGCCCGACTGCTTTCTAAAGCAGCTATACCATTTTACGTTCTCGCCACCGATGTGCCAGGGTTCCCGTTTTTCCACATCTCCAAACACCTTTTTTTCCATGCTTTTCATTATGGCCATCTCCGTGGGTATGACATCTCACTGAGACTTGGATTTCCATTTCCCTACTGACTAATGGTGTGGAGCTTGCATATTTTCTTTGCAGAAATGTATGTTCACCTCCTTTGCCCATCCTTCCGTTAGGCTCCTTGTCTTTTCGTTGTTGTGTTACGTTGATTCTTTGTTGTTTTTTTTTTTAAGACCTTATTTTTTAGAGCAGTTGTAAATTCATGGCAAAATAAAGCAGATACAAAGATCCCGCCCCCCCCCCCCCATGTTCATAGCCATCACCATTATCGACATTCCCCACCAGGATGGTACACTGGTTACAACTGGTAACCCTACACTGACACATCACAATCAGCCCAAATCGGTAGTTTACATTAGGGTGTTCATGGCATTTTCATAGATTTGCCTCTACAAAAAACATCTTAGGCAAATCTCTCCAAGGAACTGAGAGATTGGTGACTGCCAGAGACTCAGAGAGTCCCAAATGAGCAGACCCGAAGGCATGTTCCTGCAGTTAAAGGTGTGTGTGTCTATGCCGTGGCCAGGGGGAGACACTCAGTTCTCTGCCCTTGGCATCCAGAAGGGGACACGACTAAAACCTACATGACTGTCGAGGGCTTAGGAATATCCCAGTGTGCACTGTTATTGAAATGTCTTGAGTGTAAAGGCCACTTACAGCCACCTTCCTTCTAGTGTGACCCATGGGATGCACACCATACAGGGTAGGTATTAGAGCAAATAGGTACTTGTTCATCAACTTTATTCATCAAATCTCCTCACATCCATGCTCTGGGTTGATCCTCTGAAGCTTGAGAAAGTAAGATTCTTAGTAATAAAAATACAAGTGATATTCTGTTATTTGATATGGTTGCAGTTGAAGAACGGGTTGTATAGGTTACTTAGGGTTTTAGATGAGTTCAGCGAGTTGCCCTTCCCTTCCAGCACACATTTCTCTCCTCCTTTCTGTCTTTCCAGGCCTCAAGCACTCTGACCTCTCTGACTTCACCAGCTTATCTAAGCTTAGCCTCCGGAAAGTCATCCAGAAACTGCTATTTATTGAGTGTCTACTTTGTGCCACGCAGTGCTCTGAAAAATCAGGGACAAAGACTAGCCATCTGTTCCTGGAAAGTCCCAGTGTATTTAAAAATGTTTGACATATTATCTCTCTAGAGAGAAGGTGCATTTAAAGGGATCAACACAGACCACACTTGTTAGGGGAGAACATCGTTGGAAGGAGTTATCCCCCCAGAGATCTTCATTTGCCACCACAGAGGCAACTGCCTTCTTTGCTTACCTTTAACCGTGACACTGTTTGCATATGTGTCCAGCGATGTGAAAGCACATAACGCGAGACCCAGTGTTTTCTTATGAAGGGTACTACAGAACCAACTGACATTTCAGATGGTTCTTTCCAAATCTTACAGTCTCTGTCCACTTTGATTTCTAGAATGTGCTTCAATGATGCCCAGTCAGTACCTCTGATTAACTAAATCCCATATAGCTGAGAGCTGACTCAAGTCCATTTGTCAGCTGCTCAAGAAGTTTTTATACCCAAGTGCAACCTTGTGTTAAAATTATATACGGGCTCTGGAAAAATGTCAGGATCATGGATCTAGAAAAGGCTGTTAAGGAAAACCTAAATTCTTAGGAGTGGTTGTCCTGGATCTCTCCAGAGGAGTATCCTAGAGGCCAGCACTGCTCATCTACCCAGCCAGCCCCAAACTGAGTGGAAGAACTATTCTGGGGGCAACTCAAAACGAGAATTCTTAGTGGACTTTAGTCAGCTGGCTGGAGACAATTTGCAGACCAGAGTGTGTGGCAAGAGTGGGAGCAGAAAAACAAGTGTTAAGACCACCCCGTTACTGACCACCCTACCTGGTCACCCCACGAGTCAGCTCTAGCCCCCTCACCCTATCAAACACCACCCCCACCAAGCCTCTTACACTACATTACCCTGCTTTGTTGTTGTCGAGCTTCTATGATCTGAAATGCCCTCGGTCACCACTTACATTCGTTTATTTAACTCGGTCATTTGCTGCCTCCCAGCCCTAACCCAAAAATCCTATCAGCCAGCCCCACACAGCCTTAGAGTAGGCCTGATAAATCCCCCTCCTCGTCCCCGGTTTCCAGAACAGTAGGAACCGGCACAGAGTGGGCGCTTAATGAATACCGGTTGAAGGCACGTATGAATTTGTAAGGCCCTGAGGGAGGACTTTGGGCAAAAAAAAAAAAAAAAAAAAGACTTCTAAAGGCTGGCTCCTGCGAGGCTGCGGAGCTCCGAGCCACCAGACCCCTACTGAGCCTCTGACCCTTTCCTGAGAATGGAAGGACCATCTGAGCTGCGCCCGCGCCCATTCGCCAGCTTCCGAAGGTAGGGACCGAATCAGGAAAGGCGGCCAGAGCTCCAGCCCCGCCAGGAGCCTCCGAGTGGGGGCGAGAGGCGTGGGCGTGGGCGGGCCCCGCCCGGGGCCCCGCGGCGGCCGCCCCCCGCCTGCCGATCCCTCGGGAGACGGGGACGGTCCCGGCCGGCCAGCTGGAGCCGCCCCACGCGCGCCCCGCGGCCCCCGCAGCCGAGACGCCGCCGCCGCCGCCGCCGCCGCGCCGGGGCCGCTCGCCGAGTTGGCTGCGCGCGCCCGGGGGAGCGCAGAGTTTGCAAAGTCGTCGCGAAGCTTCGGCGGAGGGAAGGGGGTGGGGGAGTGGGGGTGCGCGCGCGAGAAACCCGCCTCTTGCGAGTAGAGCGAGGAAGAGGGGGGGAGAGGCTCCGAGTTCCGCTTCCTGAACGGCGGGTGGGTAGACGAGGTTGGCGCGGGGAAGGCCGGCGGGACGCGCGCTCCGGGCCCCCGCGCGAGCGGCGCGGCAGGCGATGGCCGGCGAGCGGACCCGCAGGTTCACCCGGAGCCTGCTGAGACCCGGGCAGGCGGCCGAGCTCCGGCACAGCGCCGCGTCCGCCGCCGCGGTGGCCGTCAGCAGCCGGCAGCAGCAGCGGGTGAGTGTGGCGCGTCCTCCGCGCCTTCCCGCGCGCCCCGGGGCCCCGAGCCCGGCCTCCCCGAGCCCCCGGCGCGCCCCCAGCCCCGACCCCTCCCGCGCCCCCTCCGCGAGGCAGCGCCACCGACGCTTCCCGGCCAAGGGCGCGCTGGGGGGACCGGGGACCCTCGAGCGCAGCGTGGGAGAGGATGCGTGTGGGTTTGGGGGGGGGGGGCTGGGGAGCCGGCGGGAATGCCTCCCTAGTCACCCCGGCGCCAGGTCGTGGGGGTGCCGGGGACCCTGGCGGTGGGGGAGTCTACGGGAGAGAACCCTTCGGGCCACAGGTCTCTGCGTCTCCCTCGCCACCGCGACTGGTGCGCGGCGAGGAAAGGATGTGCCCCGAGGTCCTCGCTCCAGCTGAAGCCGGGAGCTCCGCGTTAACGCTGTCGCGGAAATAAATGGCCTGCGCCCGGTCCTCCCTCCACGCGGTTAAAAAGCCACAAACCACTGTACTCCTCCAGAAAGGGCCCGGGTGGGAGGCGGGAGGGGGGCGGTGGGTACCGGCTGGAGGAGACGTGGGTCATTAAGCATCGAGTGGTTTCTGGTGTTTTTCTAAGATGTTCACGGGGTTCTCCCGCCAAGATCGCTTTACTGGTTACTTCCTTGTTGAAATGCCTTCTAAGTTCTGGGTGATTTCCGCGGGAAATCCCTGGGGCAACAGCCAGCCTTTCCGTCCGATACCCAAATCGTATCCCTATCTCTCCCGATGCTCATAAGCTCCAGTAGGTGTCACACTCTGGGGTGGAAGTGTCAGGAGAGAAAAATCAACGCGGGGGGGAATGGGGAGCGAGTGGGAACCGCGTTACGGTAAGACGTGGGCTCACCAGCCGCACCGTTGGCCTGCCTCTTGCTGGACCGGAATCCCACGCTGTGGGTTTCATTTTCCTTATTGCCAGGAAATATCATTAGGAATTAAATGGCTTCCTTTAAGAGTGTCAAAGAAAGTGTTACTCTTGCCAGTCACCCATGAAGAGGGAGCCAAGAGCTGCCCAGAGCCAGTTCCCACAGCCAGGACTTTTCTCCAAAGCCAGAGGTCGGAAAGTTGAACGGAAGCTAATTGCCTGGCAGAGGGAAGGGGCATCAGATGCCCAAACTGGTGGGGGTGACTGGAGTGTGGCCAGGGTTGGTGGCCAGGGTGCCTTTTCTTTCACTTACCAGTGGCTGTAGCGCGCAGTCACCCAGAGGTGATTCTGACTGTTGGCCATCGCCAGGCCAGGGACCCCCCCCCCCATGTTCTGATAGCAGCATGCACATTTTTCGGTGGAAAGGATAAACTGCCCCCCCCCAAATGACGTTTGGGGGTGGGAGGGGGGAAGGTTCAATTCGAGTAAAGGATACAGTCAGAAAATCTTGAAGCAGGCATAGAAAATAATTTTTACTATGGAATGATCATTCAGGTGTGTGGATTTGTCATTCTCTGCCATTTACTTTATGATTACTTCTCAGATGATTCTGAATCACTTGATTTCACTGAATCTCCAGAATGATCTGGTAGAGAAGTGCAGAGAAATAATTGGTAGGGTGCATTTTGAGTAAACAACCCTAGATGTTGTTTTTGATGTTTGTTCTGTTTTTAGGTGGGTTCCCCTGAGGTTTGTAGCACTGGAATGTCTATAAAGAATATGTATCCTAGAGACCTTTCTATCTAAGCACATTACCGTCTCCAAATTTATGTCAGATTTGAAATCCTAGGGTATCTTGTCAGAATGAATAAACTCAGTGTCTTAAAAAGGGCCGGGGAGGGGGTGATGCATTGGCAAAGGTGTCCCTGCTCCCCTCCCCTCACTTCAGCACCTTGGCCAACACTCCTGAATTAGCTTTTGCCAAGACTTTTCACCGGATGTTACACATCGAATCAGGCAGTTTGGGCAGTGATTCTGGCAGCAAGAAGACACGTGCTTTGCACTTCATTCTATCAGATAACTCTTAAAGGGAACCAGGAAGGGGATGAGTTCTCTGATTTGGCACCCAAATTCAGTGGGCACAGCATCCCTTTTGAACCTAAAACCTTCTAATTGGACTGTGTGGAGACTAATCCTGGCTTATGTGATCCAATCCCTTAAGATCCTTTATGTTTGTTGCTTCGAGTCCTCAAATCCTGGTTGTCAAGGGAGAATATTAATAGGATAGAGGAGGAAGATTATGGGTAGCCCTCTTCAGTACAGTCAAGTAGCATTGTGTATTCGAGGAAGCTGTCATCTATTGAAGAACATTTGAGAGACACTAGAAAGTCCTGTTGAGAAAAACTGTCTCACCGCTAGATTCATACAGTGTCCTTTCCAAAGTCCCTGTTTGGGGGACCAAAATCCTGCAGAATGTTACAGAGAGATTGTTGTAAGGTTGGAGCACTGCTTCGTCCAATGAGAATAGGCAAGTTTCTTAGATTAACAGGGTAGTTGTGAGTTGTGGACTGAGAGTGGGATACACACACACACACACACACACACACACACACACGGCAAGAAGGCTTCAAAATGTGTGCGGCTTATGGAGAACACAGAGCAAAGAAATGCTGAGTGAGAACAGCTGACCAGGGGCCCAAGTTTTAAGGCAGTTGCTGGGGAAAGTACGGGCATGTGCCAAAGCAAACTTGATTTCGGTTTTAACCCAAGGCACTGTGGCAGGCACATATGCAGGCAGACTCCTAGCCAGGACCAACCTTATTCTGCATCCCTCTTAAAAACAACATGAGAAGATACCTACACTCCCATGCTCACTGAAACATTTTCACGATAGCCAGGATACAGAAACATGCCTGAATGTCTGTTGAAGGATGAATGGATAAAGAAAATGTGTGTATATACATATATAGTATATATATATTATATATGTAATTTTATATATTACATTATAATCTCTATCCCACACTTAAAAAAAGAAAGAAATTCTGCCCTTTGAGAAACTGGTTGGATCTAGAGAACATTATGCTCAGTGAACAAGTCAGACACAGGAAGACAACTATGGCATGAATTTACTTACATATGGAATGGAAAATGGCAAAGCTCATAGAAGCAAAGAAGACTATGGTTGTTATGGGGTGCCGGCAGTCAGGGGTGGGCCGCAAATGAAGAGATGGTGGTCAAAGGGTTCCACATTTCAGTTATACAAGATGAATGAGTTCTGGAGATCCAATGTACGGCATGGTGATGACGTTTGACAACAATGGATTGTATACTTGAAAGTTGCTAACACAGACACACAGTGGTAACTATGTAAAGGTGATGGTTAAGTTATTTATCTTCATCTGTGGTGATTTTCACAATGTAAACCTGTCTCAAAACCTCAAGTCGTACTCCTCAAATATATACAGTTTGATACGGCAAAAACAACTCAGTGAAGCTGGTTAAATGGAAGAAAGCGATCGTAATAACACATAACCGTTATGAACAAAAGCCATATATTTTTAAAAGAGAAATAGTTGCTCCTCAGTCATCCTAAGTTTTTTTTCATGGAAAACAAATGAATCACAACTCATGCCAAGGCCAATCTGAGGATCAGGTAGAGTTTAAGGAACTTTCCAGACACTCCATGCATGGTAGTCCCACAAAGCAAGCTTCTTTAGAGCAGACTGTCAGTTCAAAAATGATTAGAAACATTTCTCCCATGTCAGTGGGATAGTGTCTTATTGAGTGTTTTATTACTTTTATTACTTAAATACACATACTGTATTTAACCAAAGCTGTAATGCCACTAATTAGAAATTCTTTATAGGAAGCTATTCTTTCTTTAAATTTTTTTAATGTTCATTTATTTTTGAGTGAGAAAGACAGAACACGAGCGGGGAGGGGCAGGGAGAGAGGGAGACACAGAATCCAAAGCAGGCTCCAGGCTTCGAACTGTCAACCCAGAGCCGGATGCGGGGCTTGAACTCGTGAACCACGAGATCATGACCTGAGCCGGCCAGACGCTTAACCGACTGAGCCACCCAGGCACCCCTCTTTTAAAATCTATGAAGTGTATTTGTGTTTTTGCATGAATTAGTTCATTTAGACAGCTTTCTACAATTCATTAAGCTATGAACCTAGGATCTGTACATCTTTCTGCATGTATATTTGGTAGCACTTCAAAAGAAAAATACTTTTAAAAAATGTAGAGATGACTTTTCTGCTAATACCACGTCAGGTCTGTCACTTGGAGACAAATGGAGCTTTATTTGCGGAACGTGACTGGGTGAGTCAGAGAAATAGAAGACTCTGAGGAACAAATAATCGTTTGGCCAGTTTTTGCCTAAAGCCTCTTATGTTATTGCCCAGATCGGAACCACTTTATTAACATTTAGTCTTTAACTCATTTATGACATTTACTCTGTTGTTACACAAAAATTTCTCTTCAAGCCATTTTTGTATTGTAACTAACTTTATTAACTTTTTTTATTTATCTTTACTTCTTTATTACTAAAGTATAATTGACATACAATGTTATATTAGCTGTAGGTGCACAACATAGTGATTCAACAATTCTGTACGTTACTCAGCGCTCACCGCGACAAGTGCAGTCACCATCTGTCACCATATGTCCTTCCAGTGTCACTGACTATGTTCCCTATACTGTCATTTGCATGTCTGTGGCTTATTTTATAACTGGAAATGTGTACTTCTTAATCCCTTTCATCTATTTCATCCATACCCCCATTCACCATCCCTCCTTGTGTCTAAGAGTCTGCTTGTCTGTTTGTGTTTGTTCATTTGTTTTGTTCTTTAGATTCCACGTATAAGAAGTCGTAAAGTATTTGTCTTTTTCTGACTTAATTTCACTTAGTATAATGCTTGCTAGGTCTATTCATGCAGTCATAAATGGCAAGATTTCCTTCGTTTTGTGAGTGTAATATTGTGTGTGTGTGTGTGTGTGTGTGTGTGTGTGTGTGTGTATCACATCTTCTTTATCTGTTCATCTATTGATGGATGCTTGGGTTGCCTCCATATCTCGGTTATCGTGAATAATGCTTCAATATACAAAGGAATGCTTGTGTCTCTTTGACTCTGTGTTTTCATTTTCTTTCGGAAAATACCCAGTAGTGGAATTACTGGATTGTATGGTATTTCTGTTTATCAACTTCTCTTAAAGAAGACACATCCTGCCAGAAGTGATTATACTTAACCAGAGTGTTTTCTCCCTCGCTGCTTCCCCAGAAAGCATAAAGGGTAAGTGGTAGAGAAAGGTCAGTACGGACCTCAGGAATCACCGGAATTCCGTATCCTCACTTTGGTTTGATATTTTCTAACTTCCTGTGTCCTCCAGTGATACTGATTTTGTTCTCTTAGGGAGCTTTGAAGAAGCAGCAGCACCTTTGACAGACCAACGATCTGTGGTTGAGAAGTAATGAGTCTGTAAACATGTTTACAGGAGCAGGAGGAGTTTCTAGAAGGGAGAATGTTCCTCCCCTCGGAACTTTGTGGTATTTAATAGTTGAGAGTAGTAGGGGGCTTCAGAAACTTGAGTGGGAGATACTAGAATTTCCAAAAAGTCATATGCTGGGAGGAGTAGTGAGTGACAGATGCAGAAAGTGATACTGAAGGAGAGCAGAGCACTTGTCTTACTGTCAGCAGCCGGGGTCGAAGCAATAGGCAGAGCGAAGACCTGTTTGTTTGGCACCCAGAGCCCAGTCTCCTTGGGCTTGGTATGGGTTGGTTTTGACAGCACTCTTCATATCGAGGGTGTTTACTCTTCAGCAGAAACCACAGCCCTACGGGTTTATGTTGTTTACAGTTCTTTGATAAAGAAGGTTCGTGGCCTGGGGAAGAAGTCAACGTGAACTTATTTTACAACCTCAAGGTCAAATGTAATTGATTGTATCAACTAATGTGTTGCTGTTGTTGCCGCCTTACTTCCCAAGGGCATTGCAGAAATAACTTTGAAAATAAATGGTAACAGGGGACCCAGACAACTTCTAGAAAGAACGAGTGTGGTTCTTGGCCGTCTTGTTCCTCACAACCATTTTCTCCGAGGCCTAGCACAGAAAAAGAGGAGTAATACATGTGTTGGGATAAACCATTGGTAGAGAACCCACATGGTGCCTGGCACAGGGTTCAGGGCTTAATTCTCAGAGCCATCCTATGAGGACGTTGCTATTGTTGTTACAAATTACAGAGGAAGCCATTGAGACTCACAGGGTTGAAAACCTCGCTCTAAGTTGAGGAACGTCTCTTGCATCCTGAATAGTAAGTAGCAGAGCATTATGTTCCAGGGATGTTGTGGCTTCAGCAGCATCTCTAAGTTGGAAGACGTGAGGAGTTGAATTCGCTTGATGTTGCCTCCTGATTGTTAGCTTTACCTTGGGAATCCTGTCCTTCCCAGTGATAATGCAGAATGCCCATCAGTGTTCACTTCGGCTTTCCTCTGAGGTCCAAAGCCACAGCAGAAGGTGTTCCCGGTACCCCTAACCACGACAGACCCCCTTAAGGCAACCAGAGCTCAATTAATTGTTCAGTCCTTCATATATAAACTTGGTCAGCCGTCCCCAGGCCGTTTATCTGGCAAAGTCATAAGCATATTGTGAAAGAGGGTGGGGTTATTTCTTCTCAGGCCTGCGTCTTTCTAGGACAGGTTGCTTCTCCATCTCAGTCACTTCACCCCACTCCAGCAAGTGCCTGAAATTTTCCAGTGCATCAGTGTGTCCCTGAGCACGTATTTTCGTTCAACTCGGTTATTTTCGTTCAACTCGGTTGTGTTGGGATTCGTTTTTTGCACACTTTCTTATTCAAAGGAGCGATTCCAAGTGTCTTACAAGGAAAATGCATGTAAGACAACATTAAAAAACATAGTAAAGGGGCAAATGGCAATATCAGCAACAACAAAAAAGCAATATTAGGAAAGTTAGATGTAGTCAAGAGTATGTCAATGGACTAGGATCAGTGAATATAACCCATAACTGTTAAGTGCTACAGTCTTGCTAAGACTGCTTCCTAACGGCCAAGTCAAAGAGGAATACTTGATCAGCCCTGAGATTAAGAGGTCTACAGTATACAAGAAAATAATTTGCTCTATGTGTGCTCAGCTTTAACTTACACCGAGACTTAAGAGACAAGACATTTTTTTCTGTGACTTTTCGTACTGGGCAGTATAGACTTTCAGCTCTTAGAATGTGGCCCATGGGCCGGGAGCATTAGAATCCCATGGAGGCTTGCTAGAAATGCAGAGTCCCAGAGTCCCCTGGGGACGCCGAATCTCCTGGGAGAGAACATGCATTTTAATAAGATCCTCTGGTGATTTGTAAGCACATTAACATCTGAGAGACACAAAAATAAGGTCCGACATCAGCCGTATTTTTGCTGTATATCGTCAGGTAAAGGCAAATTGCATGAGGGTCCAAAACAATATAGTTTATTCTGCGACTCCTTGAAAGAGTTGCTTGAGGCAAAAAATAAAGTTCCAATCACCTAGAAATGTATGGAAATGGGATCGGTTCATTGCTAAGTGACTTTGGAAAGTCCCTTGATGGTTTCTGTTATATTTTCTCCTTCATGCGGCACCTTAATTGTGGTGTGAACTTACGCGTCCAGGTTAAGTAAAAAAATTCCATAACGTTTATGAAATGGTTACAATATGAATCTGCAGAAGTCTTCACCCTGGTTATAGTCATAAAGATGTGTTCCAGGGTGAGGCCGGTGTTATCCGGCTTAATGAGAATTTTTAAGCAGGATCACTGCAACTCATGAAGGACTCGGAATAATGATTCTTCGTTGCTATCATTGAAACCCTTAGTGGTTTGAAAATAATTGGTTGTACCGGAAAATCTGATTGCTAGAATCATAAAATCATGCAAGTTTTTTTTTTTTCTTATAGTCATTGAGTCTCAGAAAAAAACATGATTTCTCTCCTTCACATAGGAACGCCCTAAGGATTAAATTCTATGCACTACATGCAGGCATATGGTCCAAGGTCCCTCTGACTGGCTGTCCTTCACCCCATTTTGGGATGCTCTTTCCTCGCCTCCACTGGCCATGAGCACTTTGAACCATGTGGCCAATTTGGGAGTGTAGGGAAATATCAGAGACCAGAATTCCCTCCCTGGCTCTTTGCTAAGTCATGCTTCTTTTTGAAGTTTCGATTCCTCATCTTGGAAATTAGGGGATTAGATGATGAGGTTCTTGCACTTGCTATCCCTCTGCCTTACAGTTCTCAAGACTCCTCCTTCTCATCCATCAGGTTCTCAAACGTCTCCTTCTCAGAAAGGTCACCCTGAGTCGCCAAGTTGAAATGTGTTCCCCAGCACCCCTGCCACAAACCTCTGTGCCCTGTTACTATCCGTCATTTCCCTTATAGCTCTGGCGACCGCCTAGGATGATATTTTTACGTATTTAATTCCTTGTTTCTCTTTTCCAAACTTCTTGCTTTCATGTACATGTGCCAGTGAGAGAAGGAAACTTAGCTGTTTCACAGCTTTTATACTCTATTTACTATATAGAAGTAAGCACGGCAGATGAGGTGCTAACAGGAACATCAGGAGGGTGGGCTGGTTGCACATCGGTTAAGAGATTGTAATGGAATGATGCCTTACGAATGGCTGGTTTGTTCGTATCTGCTAATGATGTTCCTGGGTCACCTTCTTCGAAGCTGTGGAAATGCAATTTATAGAAAGGTATTGATTGAGCACATCCTATGTGCCAGGTACTTGACTCATATAATCTCTTTTAATCCTCCTGACGACCGCATAGCAAAGGATTTTCATTACTATCAGAGAGATGAAGAAGGTGACGTCTAGACGTCCAGCTTGCCCCAGATCCAGAATCTAGTACACGATGAATCCTGGAGGCACGTGCAGGTAGCCCAACTCCGGAGCCTGTGGTCTCCACCGATGCTCGGACCTGCAGACCAGTTCTACCAGGCAGGCAGGCTGGCCTCATTAAACATGCAGTTAGCATCCGTGCAAGAGAGCAAGGACAGAAAAGGAAACCCCAGGGCCCCAGCCACAGGAAGGGGTTTGGAAAAAGAGTTTCTTAACAAGAGATGTGTAGCTCTGCTTAACCGTTCTTCATTTATGACATCTCAGCAACGCGGGATACCAGGAATGACTCCAGCTTTGGACACTGTCCATGCTCAGACATTCCCCTGGGGCGGGACGGGCACAGAGTGGGTTAAGCTTTGCAAACAAAGGCTCCTTCAACTCTGCAAGGGACACCATTGGCTTCTTCTTCTTCTATAGAAATACATTTCTGGCAGATCAACATGGGGTAATTGGGTCGCAACAGTACATCTGTTACATCGTCTACTGTAGTCTTGATTTTGATGTTCATGTTTACAAACGAGAGGAGTTGTTTTTTTTTGTTTGTTTGTTTTTTGTTTTTTTTTTTTTTCCACTGAAGTGAGATTTGTTTGCCTCTTATCTTTCACAGCAGTGTCAGGCAACTGGAAAGAAATGCTTGTTTTTGCTGGACTCGACATGTTGACCTACATTCAATGATGTAGAAATAACGAAATTTAATGAATGTGGCTGAGTTTGTGGCAATAGAGAAAAACCCTTGTCTTTGAAAATGTTAATATTTGGCAACCTGACTGTGAGGTGGAAACGCCTTTGGGACTAGAAGAATTAATGGACCCAAATCAGCCAAAGTTCCTTTAATTGTGCTGCTAAATGTGAAAATAGTCAGTTTTTCTAATGCAGTTTCAGGAGACCGCCTCTCTCCTGACGTAAGGAATTTGGGAAGCTTGGCACCAAAATGGCAGAGTTTAACAATAGGATCTGGGGGGGGGGGGGGGGTCTTTTTAAAAAAGATGACACCATTTATGATGGCACAATGAGCTTTTCTTTATGTAATGATTTCAGTAATTACAATTCAAGTGACTAATTAAGGCCGTCAAAATGGCCAATGACTTTGGCCTTTCAAATCCCTGCATTCTATATAAAGAATCCCGGCGTGAATGCTTGAAGTGGCAAAGAAGCAAACAAAAAAAAAGTAACAAAATTCGCTACTCAATGAAATGTGATAATTAAATTAGTTTTGAACATCCGTTGTTTATTTGATTAGCTCTTAAAAGTCCCTTTGTCACTGGTCTTTAGAACAGAGAAAATGGAAATGGATTACAGCTGAGTAACGTTCACGAAAATGAAAAGTGATGTGAGAACCCAGTGACTTTTATGAAGAAGAAAATTTAGATATGGATAAGTGATATTTAAAGTCATTTACCGTTTGTGGGTTTTTTTTGTACATTGTTTACACATCAGACATTGATTCAAAAGAGGATTTCATTTCCAAATGAAAAGTACTCCAGTGTATATGTATCTATGCTTTACTGTATCTATGTACCTAGCTATAAGGTTGTCCTGTATGTGAAAATAGTAGTCATAAAGTTTATCAGCATACTGATCTGGACAGATAAGATTCTTTCAGGACTTTTCTGAGTGCTCACAGGGAAGGTTCATTCATTAACTTCAGTTTTTTTGAAGTCAAGAGCCATTATGTGGCTGGTGTCCAATCATGTTGAAAAATGTATCTTTTTACCGCCAGGAAGCAGTGGTTTCCAGGCTGAGTAACCTTGACCAAGTCTTTAAGCTTCCTTGGGTTTCAGTTTTCTTGTCTTTAAAACAAGTAGGTTGGACGGTAAGACTATTAAAGATGTTTCAGCCCTAAACATCTAGGGAGTTCTTACTTTTTAAAAGAGGTTTTCATACGGGATTAAAATATGCACATTTTTTTTTTCATTTCAGTAACACCATTATTGATTAAGATGTCTGGTTCTAGCAACTGGAAGAATCGGTTCAAATGAATTACAACCAAATGTGTATTTCAGTGGTGAAAATGGCAGCACCGAATGGCTAGCTGAGGATGTAATGGAGGGAATGAATGGCTGTTTATATATTCTAAGGACAGGCTTAGGGGCTAAGAATTGGCAAAAGGACAGTTAGCAGGGACAAAGATGTGCGAGACAGATTTTTCTGACCTAGTGGGTGCTCCGAAGCGAGGTTGCAATCTCATTTCCCTCTTTGCCCCCCTGCTGAGAATAGAAAGGTCCATCTATGTAAAGAAAGAGAGGATTTCATGGGGCACCTGGATGGCTCGGTTAAGGCATCTGACTCGGGCTCAGGTCATAATCTCACGGGTTTGTGAGTTCGAGCCCCACGTGGAGCTCTGTGCTGACAGCTCAGAGCCTGGAATCTGCCTCCTGATTCTGTGTCTTCCTCTCTCTCTGCTCCTTCCCCTGCTCATGCGCTGTCTCGCTCTCTCTCTCTCTCTCTAAAAAATAAACATTAAAATTAAAAAAAGAGAGAGAGAGAGAGAGAGAGAGGATTCCAGTTGTGTGCCCAGCCTTTGTAATTACAGTTCTTTGGCTTACAGTCCAGGTCCCACGTGACCGGAATGTAGGTGAGTTTGAACTCTCCTGCAAGCCCCACAGCTTCTCACTCCCATCAAAATGGCAACAAGGACCTCTCTTTTTTCTCGTTCTCTCTCTGTCTGTTTTGCCTCTGCCTCTTCACCTCCTTCTCACACCTGACAAAGGTAGTATGACCTGTCCTCGCCCTAGTAGGATTTCACAGTTGTTAGGAAGACAGCAGAGTCTTTCCCAGATCGTCCACCCAGCAGCCTGATCCCTCACAAGGTCCAGGGTATTTCATTCAGCAGTTAGAGACCAACCTTGAATATATAAGATCGCCATGGACTTATCCCCCCGCAGGTATCCCTTTTGAAGGCCCCCTGATCCCTTGGGACAAAAGGCATAGAAATGGGAGACTAGTTGTATCGGAATAACATTTCATCACTTCGCTGGTGGCCGGTCTGATCTCTGGTACAGTTAACCACAGTTCACATGACCCCGGTCCCCGTTGCCTCTTCTGGACCGGGAGGACAGAGCATGGTTTTACCCACACATTTCCAATACCCTTTCAAGGACCGACACTGTGGTTATCATTTCCATATTTCCAGGGCAGCAAAATGTCTGGCACATAGTTAGCTGCTTGCTAAACGCTTGCTAAATGTAAGAAGGCACGCCCCCCTTAGAGATGGCAGAAGTACAGGAGAGGCACGTTCAAGGCAATCTGAGTGCCTGGTTTGCAGCAAAGAAAGTCCTAGGTATGTCCAAGGAGAAATACTTAGGCAATCAAGTATCAGCATAGAGTACCTGCTCAGTAGTCACCAATTGAATTGAAGTGAACTGAACAGAGTTGAAGATTCCCACGAAAGGCTATCCAAAGACGAAAACAAACAAACAAACAAATAAATAAATAAGTGTTGGTCGGCATGAATGTAGACTCTTGAATAAATAAGATTCAGCTGAGCAGGTGTTAATCATTGTTCCAACACCAGCTCCTTCTCTCGTGGGCGCCCTGCTGGCACACACAGGCCCCACTGTTTGGCCAGGGATGTTATTGTCGTTCCCACAGATGCCGGGAGCAATCACGAGTCTGGGGCAGAATGGAACTCTGAGCTGGGTGCAGAAAATGATTGATTAAAATTCAGGAGCAGTGGGCGACAGAGTTTTGACGGCAGTCCGTTCCCAGTCCCATGATGGAGAGTGGTTTATATTTCCAAGAAAACCCTCGATATATTCACCAAAGCTGTACGATTTTATCAGTGAATGTTCATGCTGTTTTAGTTCTCAAAAACTCTCTATTTCTTTTTTTTTTTTCCTTTAGGTCAGGGGGCTTTCCTGACACCGTTTTAGGATACCGTAGCAACTGCTCTGTGTGGTTTTTGTTTTAATTCCGCTTTTCACTTAATAGTCTCTTTTTGCATCTGTACTTTTTAAACTCTCGGGGCTCTTATTAAATTAATAACTCAAAGTCTAGAACGTAAGGAAGAAACAACTCGTGGTAACAGCTTGTAACAGCTTTCGGTGTGTTCATTTGAGACAATTTGTTCACAAAGAAATACTCGTTGGCGTACGTTGAAGCTAATGTTGAACGTTTCAATGTTTGATGTGTGTTAGGTGATTCAAGCTAAATTTTGTCCTGAGGGTTCTGTGTTCTGTATACCAACACTGCCTGAAATACATGTATTGAATAAGGAGAGAGGACTGGAACTACATTCCTTGACGGTTAAATGTGTGCCTCTGGCTTGTGAGTGCAGGGAAGGGTAGAGTTGTGTTCTTGGCTTGTGTCATTTCCTGTAAGCGGACATGATGCCTCTCGTAATCTGAGTGATGGCATGTGATTCTGGGGTCCTCTGAAGTGATCAGAACTTGACCCACTCTGGGTCTCCGTGACTTCGTAGGGATACAAACACTGTCACTAGATTTCCATCGCTGCTGTGACAAGATTACGACAGATTTCACACAGATGTACTATCTTACCGTAGTGTAGTTGCAAAGTCCAGCAGGGATCTTACTAAGCTAAAATGAAGGCGTCTGCAGGGCTTCGTCCCTTTTTGCAGGCTTGAGGGGAAAATCTATTGCCTGTTCATTTGGGTTGTCGGCAGAATTCAGTTTCTTGCAACTGGAGGGCCAAGGTTCTGGTTTTCTTGCTGGAGGTAAACTGAGGGCCATTTTCACCTTCTAGAGGTTACCACATTTCCTGCTCATGGCCCCGTTCTTCCATCGCCAAGGCCAGTGATGGCGGGTCAAGCTCTTCATGCATCTCTCATCCCTCTGCCTTTCTTTTCCGCTGTTAAGAACTCATGTGACTAGATTGAACTACTTGGATAATCCAAGATAGTCTCCCCATCTCAGTGTCCTTAACCTTAGTCCCATTTGCCAAGTCCCCTTTTCCATGAGAGTTAACGTATTCCCAGGTTCCGGGTATTACGATGTGAATATCTCCGAGGAACCTAGCACAAACACTTGTGAGGATTATTAAAAGGAGCAAATCCTCCCCAAACACTGTTTTCTGATCCTACTATGAAGTGGAGGAAACAGTCTTTTGTAGGAGACCAGAGCTCGGTTCCAAAACCTGACCCTCTCTATTTGTGTGGCGTTGATGAAGTTAAAAAACCTTAGCTTTTTCTCTTTGTAAGATAAGGAGACACACAATTCTCATGAGGTTTCAATGATATCATGCCTGTGAGTTCCTTAAGCTACATTCATATTCATTGTCATAGCTGCCGTCCATCCAGGGAGAGTCTTGCTCATTTGCTTCTGTGCCTGCATGCCTAGGAGCGGGCATCCCTGTAACTTAGTAGACAATAGACTATCACCAGATCTGACTGGAGTGGGGCCTGCTCTGGGTATTCAGGGGAATCTGAACTCTGTCTGAAGCCTGCTTTATCTCTGACCAAGCCTCGTTATCTTTTTCTCTGAGAGTAGCTTGACCTGTGGGTGATCTCAAGCCTAGCAGACCCTGAACTTCCTTTTCTGTATTCTCTCTAGTATCGTGTACGGGAGAGCCTGGTGGATGGGACCAAATACTCTGTGTGTCAGAGCCAGACAAGCTGCCTACAATTTGTGTACATTGGCTCAATGACCACTACTTAGAAAGATAGGCTGAAACTATCCTTTATCTTTTATCATTTAACCCCACGGTTAAATGAACCATTTAACACGTGCAATTTTATTCAAAATGGCATCTTTGATTCACTAGTAAGGAGAGACTCAGTACATTTTTGGTCACAGAGAATAGATCACGTATTCCTTAATATATTGTCAGCTCACAGAATACCTTAAAGGAAAATGAACCACTTAATGTTGGGGTTTACCAGGGATCTAGCCTTAGATCTTCTCCCTGCCTTTCCTGAAAAACCTCCCTACAGGATTCATCCGCACACACAGGTTTGCTCTCACCTGTGCACAGATACCTGTGGTTCCGTCTCCACCTTGTGCTCAGCTGCTGAGCTCCGCCCCTTGATGGCTCCATCCTGGAGCCCCAGGGTTGAAGGGTTTTATCCCAGCCTTCTAACTGGTCTCTGGTCTCCTCCCACCGTCTATAATCCACCTTCCACACTTTGCCTCTATTAACACGTGAGCACACAGCTTGGATCGTGAATCTTTTATTCCTGAATGCTTCTAATGCTCGTGATTAGTTCCTCAAGGGATCCTATCTCACCTGGCTCCAACCTGCCTTTCCAGCCTCACTTTCTAGGACATTCTTTCTTCTTCTTTTTTTTTTTTTTTTTAAATTTTTT
Source organism: Panthera uncia (assembly GCF_023721935.1). Classification (NCBI taxonomy): domain Eukaryota; kingdom Metazoa; phylum Chordata; class Mammalia; order Carnivora; family Felidae; genus Panthera; species Panthera uncia. Next base: position 13,503,796 of record NW_026057584.1, read on the forward strand.
TTAACGTTTATTTATTTTTGAGACAGAGAGAGACAGAGCATGAACAGGGGAGGAGCACAGAGAGAGGGAGACACAGAATCTGAAACAGGCTCCAGGCTCTGAGCTGTCAGCACAGAGCCCGATGCGGGGCTCGAACTCACGGACCGTGAGATCATGACCTGAGCTGAAGTCGGACGCTTAACCGACGAGCCACCCAGGCGCCCCTCTAGGACATTCTTTCTTCAACCGTCCCCACACTACAGCCACCCAAGGTTCTGGGCATTTCCCACATATGCCATGCACGCTACCAGCTGCCTAGAGAAACCAAACCTGCCTTTCTTTCTCCTCTTGTTCAGCTCCTACTTGCCTTCCAGATCCAACTCATTTCTTCCTTTACCCGTTACTTCCCCTCTGAGTCCGTTGATAGACAATCCCTTCCTCGTCTCCATTTCCATAGTACTTCTTGAACACATGGTTTTTTGTTGTAATTATTTAGTCATTGCCTCACCTCATCAGACAGTTACAGAGTTTTCTTATAATGCAACAAACGACTCTTGGTTGGATGGATGGAGAGAGATATGTGTATTTTTATAGTTTTTTGAAGTATGCTCCCCACCCCATGTCATTTTTGAAGGGGAAATGCCCTGCAGATATTGTGGGCAAGAGGAACAATATGGCATTACCTTTTTCTTCCTTACTTAGATGCTTAAATATTACCTAGCTCTGGAAATAATAGCCCGGCATTCAGGTCCACTGCTTTTGACAAAATGGAACAGGTTCCGAGATTTTTTTTAAAGGACCCATTTTAATTATTGCCTTTCAGTGATCTGATGTGACTATAAGGAAAAACTGTATTTTCAGTGTGATTTCTTTGTATTTTGAAGTTGACACCCTATTATCGTTCATTGGAATTTTTAGCGCCCAAACATTTCTACCATTTCTAACATTTTTTTCCTAATGGCACATTAAACCGTACATTAAATTTTTTATGAATTATCCAGTTTGCTGGGAGAAATAGAGAGACATTGAATTGTACCATTGCTAACATTGAAGACCTTTGATCTAATAGTTCCAAACCCCATCATGCCCTTGCTGCCCAGGTTAAAAGACCAGTGGCCGCCCTTGAGCACCTGGCATGCAACGTGCATCCGTCAGCCATAGGCTTTTGTGTTTGTTCTTTCCCAGCCCAGATAGCTCTTTCCGCAGTGCTTCCTCAGCTGCTGTCTCATCATCTCCTTGAGGAACCCTTCCCTGATCACCCACCCAACCCCGGTCACTCTGCTTTTCCTCATCCCCAAGTACCCCCCCCCCCGCCCCTGTAGGTAACCAACCCCTGGACACCGTCCCCATCAGTCCCCTGCTTCGCTTTACCTTTTCCTTTCTTATTTTGAAGAACATTCAGGTTTACAAAAAAAATCTAAATATATTTTGTTTGTAAACTAGTATAAAGAATCTCATATACCCTTCCCCCAGATTCCTCGAATGTTGCCATTTTACCACACTTAAAATTAATCACCATCTCCCTCTCTCTCTCTCTCTCTCTCTCTCTCTCTCTCTCTCTCTCTTTCTCGCCCGTCTTTCTGTCTCACTCTGTTTCTCTCCCTGTCTCTAACACAAGTGCGCGCGCGCACACACACACACACACACCTTTTGTTTTTCTGAAACATTTGAGAAAAACCGCATATGTGATATGCCCTTTGAAGAGCTCAAAGTAGTTCAAGTATATTTTTTGAAAACACTTCTCTTTTTTAAATATGTTTCTACTGTTTTTATTTATTTACTTATTTTGAGAGAGAGACAGACAGACAGAGCACAAGCAGGAGAGAGGCAGATACCGAGGGAGACACAGAATCCGAAGCAGGCTCTGAGCAAGCTGTCAGCACAGAGCCTGACGCGGGGCCCGAACTCACAAACCTCAAGGTCATGACCTGTGCTGAAGGTTGGACGCTCAACTAACTGAGCCACCCAGGCACCCCTGAAAACACTTCTCTCACATACCTATAACATGATGATCAAAATCAAGACATTAACATTGACACAATAATAATATCTAATTCGTAAACCTGATTAAGATTTTTCCAAGTGACCCACTATTTTTTGTTCCTGGTCCGGGATCCAAAGATTACATTGCATTTAGATGTCATATCCCTTTGGTCGTCTTTGATCTAGAAGAGTATTTAGGTCTTCCTGTGTCTTTCTTGAAAGTGCGATTTTGAAAAACACGGGCCCATTGCTTTGTGGAATGGCCCTCAGTCTGGTTTTAGACTGATGCATTCTCCTGATCAGCTACCAGCTTTGCTGTTTGGGGCAGGCATGTCACAGAAGCCATGGGGTATCTTCAACGCAGCCTGTCAGGGGGACACGTCTGCCTTGTTTATCTTCTACGAAGTTACTAGTTTCCTGCCTTAGTCAGCCGGGACTGCCAGACCTACGTACCAGAGACCAGGTAGCTTAAATCACAAACACTCATTTCTCATAGTTCTGGAAGCTGGAAGTCCGAAATGAAGGTGCACACAGATGGGTGTCTGTGGAGGACCTCTTCCCCTTTAGCAGACGGTCATCTTCTCCGTGTGCCCTCACATGGCACAAAGCTGGGAGCGTCCCTTATAATGGCATTAACCCCATCAGGAGGGTTCTACCTTCATTATCTAATTACTTCCCAGAGGCCCCATCTCCAAATCCCATCGCAATGGGGGATCGGGGTTCCAACCTAAGAATCCCGCCATCCATCCAGTTCCTTCTGCAACCCACCAGTAACTTGTAGGGAGATCCTCTGAGACTCCCCTGCTTCTCCTCGGACTTTTGCCACTGATTTTAGCATCTGGAGGTACTTCCTGAAACAGCTATTACTGCGGATGGACTTTCAGGGTTTTTTGTTTTTTTTTTTTTTTTTTTTTTCGGTTTTGTTTTGTTTCCTCGTTTGCTCTTACAGATCTCCTGGTGCCCGAGTGCAGGTCCCTTCTACAACTTTAGCGATGCTGCCGGACTGTTTCCAAAAACACGGTGCCCTTTCGCGCCCTCATATATGCACTTCCTCAACAGTACACGTGTTGTCAGACTTTCTGACTTTCGTTGGTTTTCTGGGTGGAAGAGGGTATCATATTGCTGTGTTCAGCTGTGTTTCCCTTTTTGAAAGTCAGGCATCTTTTTATATGTTTACTGGCTATTCCTGTTTCCTTTCACACTGACAATTTAGCACATATTTGGGAGATTCGAGGTCATATCAGCAAGGGTTTCAAAAATTAATGGTGGGGGCACCTGAGTGGCTCACTTGGCTAAGCATCCAACCCGGTTTCGGCTCATCAGGTCATGATCTTGAGGTTGGTGAGTTCAAGCTCCACCCTGGGCTCTGCGCTCACAGCATGGAACTTGCTTGGTATTCTCTCTCTCTCTTTCTCTCTCTCTCTCTCTCTCTCTGTCTCTCTCTCTCTGTCACTTCCCTGTTCTCTCTCTATCTCTCTCTCTCAAATAAATAAACTTTTAAAAATTAATGGTAGGGGTGCCTGGGTGGCTCAGTCAGTTAAGAGTCCGACTTCAGCTCAGGCCATGATCTCATGGTTCGTGGGTTCAAGCCCCGCGTCGGGCTCTGTGCTGACGGCTTAGAACCCGGAGCCTGCTTCTGATTCTCCGTCTCCCTCTCTCCCTGCCCCTCCCCTGCTCACGCTCTGTGTGTATCTCTCTCTCTCAAAAGTAAATAAATGTTAAAATAGTTAACGGTAGGATGATGATTAGAAGGGTTTTTTTTTTTGTAGAAAGAAATTTGTTGAATTTATTTAAGTTGCATTTTGAAGTTTCGTTAGCGTTTTCTCAAAACCACGTTGGTAATCAGGAACAGTGCCCTCCTGTCATCAAGCTTATGGCCTTCATTCCTCACTACATGAGTGTCCTGTTCAACATTCTCATGGGATTCACAGTAAATGCAAGCAGGTGTCTCCATAGAGGAAAATATCAAGTGTTTGCACTTTTCCCAAATCTCGGGACAAAATCTCGGGGCTGTTTGGGCCCCAGGCACTTCTTGTGCGAGTGTTTCAGGGAACTCAAACTCAATTATGCGGTATAAAAACGCTTAGTCCATTCCATTTGAGTTGTAGTAAACACCCAGCCAGGAAGACAGATAGAATTTTCAGAATCTCCGATTTTTCCAGGCACAAATTCTCTTGGGGGTGTATAGGTTTTAGAAGGTGCTTTTTGAATCACGAAGTTGAGGTGAACGGCTAAATTCTACGCTTGGAGGAAACTGTGGTGGTGCAGGGGAGTGTGACCTAGAAGAACGACTCGTTTACGCTGCCACAGGGTCACGATCTCACGGTTTGTGGGTTCGAGCCCCGCGTCGGGCTCCGGGCTGACGGCTCGGAAGCCTGGAGCCTGTTTCGGATTCTGTGTCTCCCTCTCTCTCTGCCCCTCCCCCACTCATGCTCTGTCTCTCTCTCTCTCTCCGCCTCTCAAAAATAAAGAAACGTAATAAAAAAAAATTTTTTTTTAAATGGTGCAAAGCGTACTTGAGCTCCAGAACTCGCAGTCAGCTGCTGTAGTATAAAATAAGCTGTGGATATTTGTGTGTTGTGGGCCTGTGTGGGTGTGCCCCTGCGTGTGTGTTAGAACATCACGTATTGTAGGGCATCATGGGAAAAATGCACATTTAGGAAAATGCAATTTAATGTTATTCCGGCTGGATTTGTGTTCTTTCTTCACCTGTTAAATGGAGGAGCAATTTCCACAAAAGCCTATTTATTGTAGAGAACTTACCCAAGTGAAAACGTTTGTAACGTGGTAGAACAGCCTGAATTATTAAATGTCTGGGGCCCATCTTCTGTTTTATGGGAAACTTCCAACTGGCTCACGCGTCCCCAAGGAACTGTACCGCGTCGTTGTACTGACATGACTGTTTATTTCGAGGAGGGGCTTTACGAATACTGAAGTATGCAAGCCCTCGGATTTGTCTGCCTTGGAGAAGAGCCGGGAGGGAAGTCGAGCAAACAAACAAAACCACCACCACAAACTCCAGTGCTGCTTTCTTCTCCCTCTCCCACCCCCCCCCCCCCCCCCCCCCCCCCCCCCGCCGCATCCCATCCGAATTAGGAAATCAAACTGCAAATTCATAAAAGCTAGAATGGACCGACAGGTGTGATCGTTACAGGAACCTGCTGCAGGTACTTGATACGCCCAGCTGGCCCGGTGGGTGCAGGGTCCTATCTTCATGGACAAGTTCCTCCCTGCGTTTATTTTTTTCCCCGCATCCCTGCAACTTCATAAACAAATGAATTGGTAAAAACGGGGAAATCATCATAAACGGGCATCCTGATGTGCGGACGTAGGGCCACAGATGGGTGTGAAGACACATGAGTATCTGCTTAGCTTCGGTAGAAATGAAAGACTGAGGAACGGGTGATTTACTCTGCCACTGTGTATAGCTTTCAGGTTCTCTGATGGCCCGGGGGATATGCTGTGGAACAGGGCACTCGTGGGCCCTGCCAGTTCGGTTGCTCAGCACAAGGCGAAGCTCTCCGACTCCCTTCCCCTTTAGCAAACTGCTTTGATTTTTGCCCAGCTGTCCCCAAAGTGTAGTTCCGGGAACAAAATGCTGATTCTTCCATCTTTGCAGATGTGTTTAAAACCAATGAATATAAACAATGTAGTTCTATGGCACACCATGCATTCCATCACATTTATGGAATTGTTTTCATTCAAGTGCAAGAGGGGTGTGTGTGTGTGTGTGTGTGTGTGTGCGCGCGCGCACACATGTGTATGTGTGTCTGAAACCCAAGATTCTTCAGAATCGAAACCAATTTCATTTTCCTTACCAGGACGAAACGCTCTAGTGTGTGACAGAAATTGGATTTCTGAAGGTGGAGATTGTCCTAAATGATAGCAAGTGCTGTCCCATTCATCTCCTGTTGAGATGCTCCCAACACATTTTTAGAAAGTTACGTCATCTCATGATTGCCATTAAGTTGACAAATTGTCTTTTAGAATCTTAAAATAGCTACCTCCACTCAGAGGAGAGAAGCCCCCCAGAATATATCCCATCAGTCAGTGTCACTTTTGTTCATCCAAATAATGTCATAAAGCATGCGTGTTTGGAGAACAGTCAGAATAAACAAAATATAGGAGAAAGAAGCCTTTAAAATATCCTATGCTGCTGGGCTAAGTTGTTCGCCAGAATATAAATTTTTGCTTCATGATTACCTCATTATTCCTCCACTGTTTTGCCAATGTGCTCACCATATTTTGTCACGGTCTTTGCTGTGACTCATTTGTTCTGCTCCATAGACTCTATTGACAACAGACGACCCTAAACGTGTGTCTCATTCTCAACAAAATATCAATGACATATGGTTACAATTTTTATGACCCTCCTTTAAAAAATATTATATACTTTGATATTGATTCAAGACTATTCACTGATGAATCATCATTAATGGGAGTGCTCTAGAATGGGACAGTAAAAGGACATGAAACTGTGGGCAGTTTTAAATTATGAATAGCCATAAAGGGAAGTGCTCTGTCTACCCAGGCAAATAGTTATGTGTATGTTGAGTCGGTATCTCTGAGCTAGATCCATAAGGAATTAGGTCCAAGAACAACATATGGATTCAGACACGCTTGTAATCGACACCCGTGTCTTCGGGGCTCCAGTTTGTTGGTTTAGCTTTGTCGTTGGGTCACACAGCTTGACGGAAAGCATGGGAACCCGCTAGCTTACACTCGGATGTTGGCTGCTGATCTTCAACTTAACAATCATGCAATCAGTAGACCATGCCTTACAGAGTAATAAGTAATCATGAAAAACTTTCAATCTTCTTGTTCAACCCTCACATCCCAGCCTGATACCAATGCCAGAGCTAAGGGCCGTGTCTGCAAAGGGACTCCCAGCAATGAGAGGGTAAACCCCCTGCTTCAAAATGGAAGCTGGGTGTCGGGTAAATGTGTAGCAGGCCACTGTGTTTGACAGAAAATCATAGGCATTGAACAGCTGGATCCAGATGGGAGCCAGGAGGGAGGAGATGCCAGGACTATTAAAAACTGGGTTTAAGGACGAAAACCAGGCAAGAGCATGGGACACTGAAGTGGGTTGGCTTGAGGATTTGTATCGTAGCCAGGAGAAAAAAAAAATTAAACTACCATCTCTTGAGCTTTGAAGTTGTCAACCCCCAAATTCACAGTTGTCTTCTTTTTCGTCAACCATGAGAGTCTGTTTCAGATCTTGGAAACCCAGAGCCCGGATTAGTCGGGAGTGCGGCATTTCTCCCTATCTGTTCAGGAAACGATCACATCGTGTGGTCAAGGGTGATACCCTTTACTCATTCAAAGGGCCACACATAAGGCCGGGATCCTGAGGGTCTGGGGGGCTGTGCAAGAGGACAACCTGAGGGACAAAATGTGAGCCCATTGGTCTCCACTGGGGCCCCGCCCATAAGGCTGTTTCCTCTCTTGCGTCATCATCACCATCACCACAGTGTTCTGACCAGTTCAGAAAGAAAGGTTTCAAACGAGCATGGCCCATTCAAAACTAGATGGTTGCTAATTGGTAACAGAGTTTTACATACATTTACAGGACAGCGTGGAAAGGCCTGGGGCTCCCCTGGCTTCAGCAGGAGGTAACCAGCTGCAAGCTCTGTCTTAGGGACAGAGTCCTGGTGTAGGTGGGGCGCACTTTGCTCATTTCACCCAGACCCCAGCTCAGTCCCGCAAGGAGCAGCCCGCTTCCTCCGCCCCGATCTCCCGGTCACTGTGTCTTCCTGCCTGGTGTTCAGAAGCCGAGATCCCAATGGTCCCTATGATATGCAGAATAGAATAAAGGAGAGAAACACTGTTAATAATCGTGCTTCCTCGTGGGCTGCATCTTTCTTTGAAAACGACGAACACTGCATTTGGGAAGAAGTTGTCACACTGGTATCGTGTTCCTTAAAGCTCACTTCTCTGTCATGAAAAATCCAGTCCAGCAGGAGTTGTGGGACAGCTCTAACCTAGGGGGCCAGCACCCCCCCCCTCCCAACCATGACTGTGAATTCATGTTATTCCAACAGAGTAACTGACACTGAGAGGCAGGGAATGGGGGCTGGCAAGCAGACGATGGCCTCTGTTCTCTGTTGGCAGGGATAAGGAGGAACCGATGCAATTATAAATAGAATTATAGCCCAAACCAGGATTACTTGGATAACTCAGTCGACACAAGGTTTTGTTTGATTCAATTTTCTAGATGATTTCATCAATGATTAACCTAACTTTGTTAGTGGAGATCTAAAAAGAGAGCCAGCTTAAGCATATTCAGCAAGGCCAGCATTTACTTTTTGCTTTTTTTGAACCTGAGGCATATGTCCAGTTATTGACTTCTTTGGCTAGACAGTGCTATCCACATTTTTTTCTTTTTTTGACAAAGCAGGAAAACTTGCTTAGAGACTCTGTTTAGAAACCTGAAAGAAAATGGACAAGCTGGAGAAGTATTCATGCTGAATAATGACCTTAGATGCCTTACACAAATGGCATACCAGGTCAAACTGCCGAATCAGTCCGTCCGTCCGTGTCCGTCTCTCTCTGTCTGTCTCACAACAATATCATTTTACTTCTGTCTCTCTCCATATAACATGTAATTCTGTGCCTATTGAATAGTGGCTTTTGTTCCTGTGGCTCAGCTATCTTCAAAAATAAAATTAGGATGGTTGTTTGCATTCTAAATTGATATCTTTGACTTACCGGAATGCATAGCCTTTGGAGATGCCTATCAAAGGCCCAACACTGGATTGCCCAACCCATCCACTCTTGCCATTTCCTAAAAATGAAATTACTGGATAACAGATTTGATTAGGAAATTCTTTCAGAAGGTTTTCTTGGTTTTAGTCTTATTTGGGCTTAAGCTTGTAAACTTAGAAACTGCAAGTAAGAGGATTTCTTATTTGGGAAAGAATGTACGTTTAGATAATGTCACCTTCTAGATTTCTGATAAAATATTCGCCTTCTTATATCAATCGAAACAGGAAAACCCTCTTTTTTAATCAAAAGCTTCTAAACAAATGCAAATGATAATCAATTAATAAGAGTGGATCTTGTTTTGAGCATTAAATCTAAGAAGTTTTCTATATGATGTAAAAGTTCAGATAAAAGCAGAGAATCTTAATATGTAGACCACTATCTTATTTTTCACTTTTACTTGCATATTTTATATCAAAAAAGTCATAGTAAGACATTTAAAAAGCGAATTATATGCTAGAGATCAACCTTTTAGCCTACTTGCACAAGGTACCCTGACTCTAATGATGCAGCCATGATAGGCTAGATGATAAGCATAAATAGTACATAATTTTGTGTCTTTATGTTCGGCAAAGAAGTTTAAGATGGGATTATCATAAAATAATCCTATCGCATTTAAGCCGCACTGAAACTCGAAGACGGGGACACTGAAGCCTAAAGAGTTTGAGTGAAGTTTCTGGCCAAAATGTTCTTGTTCTAGCTGATTATTTTTCTTTTCAGTGAGTGACATTTTATTGCATTTAGTTGACATTTCAAGGCTTCCCCTCCACCTTTCCTATTCCTACCAAGTGTAAAGATTTTTTTAAATCTTTCAGGTAAAAATAGAAACTAAGCAGAAACAAAAAGCAGTCAGAGGGACTGAAAACAAGGAGTAGTTAGATGGCAGGGATAGTGCCTCTGAGCATCAGATACCGAATGAACCTTATTCAAGGCAGGCATCTGAGACCAAGTTCAAAGCTGTCAACCAGGGATTGGAATGGAGAGTCTCCTTAAAAAGGTCTGGAAAGGATGGCCAACAGGCACATGAAAAGATGCTCAACGTCGCTCCTTATCAGGGAAATACAAATCAAAACCACACTCAGATACCACCTCACGCCAGTCAGAGTGGCCAAAATGAAGAAATCAGGAGACTATAGATGCTGGAGAGGATGTGGAGAAACAGGAACCCTCTTGCACTGTTGGTGGGAATGCAAATTGGTGCAGCCGCTCTGGAAAGCAGTGTGGAGGTTCCTCAGAAAATTAAAAATAGACCTACCCTATGACCCAGCAATAGCACTGCTAGGAATTTATCCAAGGGATACAGGAGTACTGATGCATAGGGGCACCTGTACCCCAATGTTTATAGCAGCACTCTCAACAATAGCCAAATTATGGAAAGAGCCTAAATGTCCATCAACTGATGAATGGATAAAGAAATTGTGGTTTATATACACAATGGAATACTACGTGGCAATGAGAAAAAATGAAATATGGCCTTTTGTAGCAACATGGATGGAACTGGAGAGTGTGATGCTAAGTGAAATAAGCCATACAGAGAAAGACAGATACCATATGGTTTCACTCTTATGTGGATCCTGAGAAACATAACAGAAACCCATGGGGGAGGGGAAGGAAAGAAAAAAAAAAAAAAAAAGGGGTTAGAGTGGGAGAGAGCCAAAGCATAAGAGACTGTTAAAAACTGGGAACAAACTGAGGGTTGATGGGGGGTGGGAGGGAGGGCAGGGTGGGTGATGGGTAGTGAGGAGGGCACCTTTTGGGATGAGCACTGGGTGTTGTATGGAAACCAATTTGACAGTAAATTTCATATATTAAAAAATTAAAAAAAAAAAAAAAAAGCATTCCATAAATAAATAAATAAATAAATAAATAAATAAATAAAAAAAAAAAAAGGTCTGGAAAGAGCCACCACCACACTGTCCCATTCCTGACAGCCAGATTCCAAAACACAGCCTCTCAGCCCCGGCCGAGCTACCAGATGGCTCGGGTCTGGGGTCTGTCCAGTTACCTTGTGATGGAATCACCAGTCTAGGATGAAAAATCGGATGGCCCTACCTTCTGACTCAAGATTTGTCGGCGGACTAAAATTTCAGAACAGATGAGGAAAACAAATCCTAAGACAAGTGCCTCTTTAAATCAACAATCAGAAGACGAATGTGGTTCTGGTAACATGTAAATAATAATGGCGATCCTAAAAAGCCTTCTTTAAAAGTACACTAAAACACAGCCATCTTTGAAGAGTGGTTATTGAATAAAATTTCAATCACACAAACTGCCAAGGTGCAGTATTATGAAAATAATGAAATCTATTTTGGCCATCTTCCAGATTCTATTCCAAAAATGTTTTATTTTGGTATTTTTATCATTGAATAGATTCGTAAGTTTCTTTAAAAAAAGAAAAAAAGCAGATCCTGTTCGCAAATTTTGTGACATACTGTAAATTAAGAGAATCTCAAATAATTAGAAAATGCTCCACCCAGACTCCCCCTCCCCGGGAGCTAGTGATTTTTACTCATCCTTCAAATGAGAACAGGTCAATGGTAGAGATCAATCACCAGTTACATTAAAACCACATTACAGTATTTTGCATCCCCTCATAATGGAGTTTGCATTAGAACCTTTGGCAAGTAAAGGAAGCAGGGGCTTCTAATAAAACAAAGCAAATTAACCAGTTGGAAAATCATAGAAATGAAAATAATGTCCCCTGGACTTAATCAGACTGGATCCATTTCAAGAGAGAACTAATGTATTAAAAAGATGGCACTGAATTCACACAAAACAAAATTCAGAGAAATTGAGAGATTAAACATATGAAAGGGGGAAAAATGATGACTTTAGATACAGTAAAATGAGGAGGAGAAATAAAATAGTGAACTTCTAAACCAGCAGAGGAGAAAAAAAATTAAAACATATCATTTTGGGTGCCTGGGGGGCTCAGTCGGTTAAGCGTCTGACTTCCTTTCAGCTCATGATCTCACGGTTTGTGGGTTCGAGCCCCAGGTCGGGCTCTATGCTGACAGCTCAGAGCCGGAAGCCTGCTTCGGATTCTGTGTCTCCTTCTCTCTCTGCCCCTCCCCTGCTTGCACTCTGTTTCTCTCTCTCTCAAAAATAAATAAAAAATTTTAAAAAATATATCATTTCAACCGAGCATGTAATGAAAAAAAAAGATGAAAAGCATGATTAGTAGATATCTTAAAATAAAATTACAGATATTAATCTAAATATGTCAGTAATCAATTACAATAAATATAAGCTGATTAATCTCACACACTACAAAACAGAATATAATTTTAGTAATTTACCAGTAATATAATGTACTATAATTAATGTCCTATAATATTATAACAGAGTTTTATTTTTTATAAGGAGATTTTCTCCCGCTTACTTAGAATTTTTCAGCAACTAAGATTTTTCTCAATACAGATAGATCCAAAATATCATCTCAAAAATTTTCATTGTCTCCAGAAGATATATAAGAAAATCATTCGGGCTCCCATAATATCTAGTTAGCCTGGGAAGTAGGTGATATTATTTTAAAAATTCCCAGAGGCAAAATGTGGGTTTAAAATTTACATTTTGATGTAAGAATTTTTTTTTATCCTGCCATAGGCATTTGTATCCAGTGAGTTTTTAAGTTGTATTTTTAAAAATAACTTTTATATGCTGACTTTTGGGAATTTTTAAATGATATCACCTACTTCTTAGAGTTATGAAATATCATAGTAACCCCAAAATGCCTTCCTCATCTATCTTTTGGAGACACGGAGACATTTTTGAAATGATATTTTGGATGTCCCTGTGTTGAGAACAGCTTAGCTGCTGAAAATTCTAATTAAGTGAAAGTAAATTTCCCTACAAAAAATAGCAAAGGATTTTATCAAAAACTGCTGTAATATGGTAAGATGGAGAGATGATGCCCTCATATAACTTAATGCTGAAGTTTGATAGAATAAAAGTCATATTTAAGGAGGAAAGAGTCCCAAGTACATCTAAAATTGTGAAATGATGATTTCTTGACAGATGTCATTAAAATCCCGTCATTATTACTGTGGAATCTTCTCTCGAAAAGAAAAATTTTTTTTCCACAAGGAACCATGAGGTTGTGAAAGAGAAAGGGAGCATTCGTATCCAGTGGGAAATCAAACTGCTGTTTACTTTCTGTGCATTTTGGTGAAACTCGGGCAGGGGTCCCTGCTGGGCCTAGTTAGTGATCTCCTACTGGGGCTGAGCTGAGCCAGTCTTCTGCAGGGGTCACTGTGGTTCTCTTACTGGGCATCTCTCTCATCACTGAGAGCATGTCACACCCTGGGCTTGCACATGGGCGGATGACTGGACTTGAGCCAGCAGGGATTGGTTTGATAAAGAAAGAGATTTGCACAATGTCCTGGTAAGAGGAATCAGACAGGGATCTTTCCTAAAGATCTTTAAATTATGGCTGCTGTGTAAGTGGCGGTTTGCTAAAGGACACAAAAAAGAGAAGGAAGAAAAATACGTAAAGGTCTTAAATGTTTGGAAAGCTCAGTATTTCTTGAGCGACTCTACTTTTCCTCATCTATTATTGTTTCCTCCTCTCTTCCCGCTCCCTCTCCCTCTTTCTCCCTCCCTCCTCCCCACCTCTCTCTCTCTCTCTCTCTCTCTCTCTCTCTCTCTCTCTCTCACACACACACACACACACACACACACACACACACACAAAGCCTTGCAGCCCGCACTGAATTTTCTATCTCAATTCTGTGACATCATCGGTGATTCTGGGGAGTCAGTAATTGAACCGAAGAGCACCCCAAGAAGCTATAAATTCCTCTTTCAAACACTGGCATTAAACACATGTAGGATGCCATCATTGATGCCTCTTCCTAAGTAATGTCAAGCACAGATAGATTAGGTTGCCCCAAACTGATCATAGTGAAGCATTGAAGGGTTTATCATCTAAGCAATTTGAGGCTCTAGCTTGATTGATGCACATGTCCCAACTCTCCACTTTTGCTGCAGTGATCTGACCTACATAATTTTATTCATATCAGAATCACGAACTTTCTCTTCATGATCAGGCCAGATAGGAGAAACACAGATTGATGAATGGGATTTACCCGTATTCCTCCTGGAGCGGTTTCTGAGAGTTAATACTTTAAAATACACTAAGCCTTACCACACTTTTTAGACCAGCACATTTAACTCTTCAAGCAACAACAAATGTACTTTTGAGTGATCAGAGGCCTTTATATTTAGGGGGTTTTGATAATGCATGTTATCCAGCACGTAAATGATTATTTTCTTATTTGTCTTTAGGGTACTGAAAATTCCGTGTATTTTCAATAAAAAAGACTGCGAACTGATTTTAATAAATAAATTATCTGTGTACTTTCTTCGATATGAATGAACTCAGAGTATTAATCAAGACTGAATTATTATTTAACTCTGTTGTAGCTAACCAGGAAAATAAGTTTCCAAATATTTTGATATGCAATTAAGGCTCAAGAACAGTAGTGTCTGGGGTCACCTAGGTGGCTCAATCGTTTATGTGTCCGACTTCGGCTGCAGTCATGATCTCTCGGTTCATGAGTTCGAGCCCCGCATTGGACTCTGTGCTGACAGCTCAGAGCCTGGAGCCTGCTTGGGATTCTGTGTCTCCCTCTCTCTTGGCCCCTCCCCTGCTCACACTCTGTCTCTGTCTCCGTCTCTGTCTCTCTCTCAAAAATAAATAAACATTAAAAAATTAAAAAAAAAAAAAAAGAACAGTAGTGTCTGTGTGACCTGAGAGAACCTTCCATTTTTCTCCCCTTGTAGAAATGGGCACAATAATCACACTTGCCTTATACGATTTTCTTAAAGATTAATTTTTTAATCAAGTATTTTTAACATTGTCTCTTTTCTCCAGTGTTCGCAATTTATAATTATTATTTTATTTCTGTTATTCGATACAAGCATGGAGCGAGATAAAGGCTTTGGGAATGGGAGGTACCTTGTCAGGTACAAGGAGCGATATGTCCTGGTTTTATTGTTAATATCTCTCCTTTTGAGATCTAATGGGAAAGACAACTTCTCTTGGTGCTATAATTTTTTGAAAACTGAGTATGAAACTGAGAAAACAGATGTTATTACACAAGCAGATTAAAGGATTTGGGAATTGTCTTCCTTTTTTTTTTTTTTTATTTTGAAAATAAAGTGGAAGCAGATGGAATTTAGCGTGAAATTAGTACTGAAATAAAACGAACTTGGAAGTATATTTTGGAGGTTTTATATAATTGTCATTCATGCCTCCAGAGCTTTTCCAAAGCTCCTCATTTAGCCAAGAGATCATTAAGGATACTTTGAGTCTTTGGGTTGTGTGAAAGGAACATGCCTGATGACTGTCCATTACTGTCTGGTCCAGAGCAGAGTCAGGAAACCCGGATGGGGAGCCTTCGACCTTTCGTAGAACCTGTGCAGGTTGGGGGGGCGGGGGCTCACATTACTCTTGGTGAATTCACAGGTGACGTCTTCACTCCGCGACCGAGGATTTCAGATTCTGAATGAGCGGGGCCTCATTTGGGGAAATCTGGGGCCATGTTATGTGTTGAATTGTTACTGATAGTAACAGTACCAGGTAAAGCCATTTTCAGGTTCTCCTCCCTGCTTAATGGATTTGCCAAGCAGTCAAGTCGTCTTCCCCACGAACCGCCCATGACCTTGAGCTTGTTCCAGGGAGCCACTCTCCGTGGGCCTTGTCTCGAAAGCAGCTTGGGCCATGTTGACACTGGCTCGTTTGGCTCACACTGGAGCTGAGAGCAGCTAGACTTTCCTCTGAAAGTCTGACATTTTGGGTGCCTTTTCATAATGCCTGCGCCAATTTGCATATTGACACAGCCTCCCTGTCAGGAGCCAGGTGCCCTGCGAGCCCCGAAGTGTTTCTCTCACTCAGCTCTCCCCAGCTCTGGACCTGGCTTGGCTGAGTGTCCTTTGCTAAAGGACAGAGGGCCTTCTGTCTTCTTTTATTCTTTAAAGATCAGGCTCAAGTGAATGCATTTCATTTTAAAAACCACACCCTCACAATTTTATTACATGGGAAAGCCATACGTACACCGAAGTCCTAACTGCAGACCTGTCTTTCCTCTCCTCTTGGCTGGTGACATTGGTCTCAGGAGTTGACACCCTGTGAGAGCTAAGTTAGATTAATTTTCTTCAAGCTGTCTCGATTTATCCCACCTCCTTCCTCGCTGACTAGTGAAAGGGAATCACTTCGAGAAGCTGGAAGTTTCCGGTGCACCTTACCGTTAGCAGGTTTGTCTGTGCGGCAGATATGATGCTTTTATTTAAATTTCTTACCAGAAGCAACCAAGGAATGTGTTACCTGTGACTTCTCTACTTTCCATAGAAACCACAAGTCCTTTCTGGAAACTTCTGCAACATCATCTCTCTTTGTTTTTTTACAGTAGTCTTTATTGGCATCAAACCTTTGAACCCCATCATTTGACAGGAGTCGTTTGCTGTGCAAGAGTCTGGACTGTACCCATGTGCTATTACTGATATCCTATCAATATTTTTCATCACGACTTAACTTTATCAGAGAAAGCATGCCCTCCTGTTAGGCGGAGTGAGTCACGGTCAGGCTTGCTTCTAAAACCTGAAACATTTCAGTATGTTTTCCTTCAAAGTATTTGACTCATCAACCGAGAAGATATAGGCCTCCTTACTCAAGGTTTGGTTTGATTTAGACCAGTGAGGAGGATGGGTCCTTATGCCGTTGCTGTGCTATTTAGTTTATTTAAATAAAGCTTAAACTTAAAGCTTACATTTATTTGAATAAAGCTTTATTCAACACAAGCTGGATGCTTCGTTGGAAGAAAAGTCTCACAGGATTTAGTGCTGTGAACTTAACTGTTTCTAAGCCTGGATTCATTGACTTGTCTGCTATGAAACCCTTCTGTTTTCTTTTCTCTATCCATTTTTCAAGATTGAATCAATATTCCCAACTCCATTTGGTTCTTTGAAAATGTGGGCTCCTAAAACCGGATGAACTGACTTCAACCAAAAGATGAAATGCTTAACCGATGTTGGAACAAAGAAGTGCCTAAAACCCCTTTCTGGGCCCCACCAAGGCTTTCTATAGCAGAGGTTCCCAAGTGTGTGCCCCCCTAACCCTTCCCACAGTAGCAAGGGCATCACATGGCCTGGGGACTTGTTGGAAGAGCAAATTAGCAGGCCCCACCCCTTCACCCAGCAGTGTGTTTTTCTGTAAGCCCCCCCAGGCAGTCCTGGTGACCAGTAAGGTTGAGAGCCTTAGAGTTGATTATACCCTCCCTGTATTCCCCTTCTGAGACTTTCTTTTGCTTTCTTGGTCTTTCTTCCCCTCCTCAAATCCCACTCTTCCAAAGAAACCGCTGTCAGGCATGCGGAGTAGTGATTCGTACCTGTGTCTGAGGTATTGGCTGTGTGTGCCTTTACTTCCGGTCGGACCCTATCACTTCCCGTCCCCTGTCCTGGTAAATGGATTGCATCAACCTCCCTGGTTCTTCAAAATCCCCTCAATCCAGGACTGTCGGGGATGCCTTCCCACACTGACTCTGAGCCTGGTGTTCTGACTCGCCGTGGCCAATGAGACAAGAATAAACTTCACCCACATACAGAGGTGGAACAGCCTCCCGAGTGCCCTTGCTTACTCTTTTGTTCCTCCGCTTTTATTTGGAGAAGACACCTGGGCCAGCTTCTGGAGGATGATGTTTACTGGGAAAGAGGGGCGTCTGCCAAGGCCCCAGAGATTCACACAGCTTCCTGGCTGAACTGTGGCGGATTGCAGACACGAGAGTGAATCCCCGGCTAAGCTCCTTAGCGGTAAAAAATGGTCGCATTTCCGGTAAGGCCCTGAGTTTTGGGGTGGTTTGTCACTCAGCAACGACTAACTGCTACACCTGTTAAAGGAGCCTTAGTGTCTCAGCTAAGAGGAAGAGGGCAATACAGAGGCCCCTCTCAGTGTCTTGGAACCCATATCCGTCCATTTGAGAGGCTTGACCACATCGTTCAGTGTGGGTAGAACCCAAGCATACAGTTGAGTCAAAATGAAAATTCGTGGGTGGGTCTTTTAAGTGGCCAGTTTGAATTTGTGGCTGTTGCAGAGTTTTTCTTGTTAAACTCTGAATATAGTTTGCCAGACTTTTCTTAAACCTCAGGAGTTGCCTTTGTCCCTGTGTCCTTCACACCCTCCATCTGTATTTCTTCTCTGCAGATGTTCTGCTAACATTGCCACAAACCACCCAGGGTGAAATGAGATTTGCAGGGAGACACTGGGATGGATTAAACAGATCTTTTATAGGAAGGACGATTGCAAAAGTAATCTCTTATTTGGTTGAAGTAAATAAATGGATACAGTGAATATTTTAGACTCTTGCTTTTGAAATCTCAAAGAGGGGAATTCCCTAATACTAACTTGGACGTTCAGGCGAGGGGCTCCTAGGTGGCGCAGTTAGGCATCCGACTCTTGATTTTGGCTCAGGTCATGATCTTGCAGTTCATGAGTTCGAGCCCTACTTAGGGCTCCGTGCTGACAGTGCAGAGCCTGCTTGGGATTCTGTCTTTCTCTTTCTCTCTCTGCCCTGCCTACACTCTCTCTCTCTCTCAAAATAAATAAATAAATAAACTTTTTTTAAAAAGTTTAACTGAGACTACTTTATTCTTCAGACAGCTTCCCTACATAGGTTTCTCTCTTATAGAGCTTCATATCATCTATTTTTAATATTTTGATTCAGCGATTGATGTTTTAGTTTTGGTAGAACATTACACCTTAGCTAAAAATCTAATTCTTAGTTTAGTTGAAAGCTTTCAACCGGTGACATGAAATTTTAACGGGACTATTTAAACTCAGTCATCCATGACCCCTTACTGAGTAGACTTGACTTTTCAAGCAGTCCTCCCTAGAGGGCACCATATCCTCACTTCCCAACTGGGTCCTTCTAACGTTGGCTGCTGGCCCCAATAACATCATGTGAGGCTGAAGTCACTTAGATTACCACATTGGAATCTTTTCGTAAATCTATCTGCAGTGGAGCCTTTATTTCAGCATGATAAATGCATATCTTCTGGCACGTATTTTGTTTAAGCATTACAAGTGAGACCTTGTTTAGGAACAGAGGCAATGGTGTTTATTTGGCATGGTTGGTTGTTCAGTCAGTTCAGTCCATCTCTGTGTCCACATACAGTGGCCTGAGGAACATTATGGACCTCTGATGGGGTATCAGATAGAATACTAAGGACAGATTCGGTGGACCTGTGCTTTCATATTGTGTATGTCACTACAGAAGGTACTTACCCCATTACATTTCAGTTTCCTTATTTGTAAGATTGGAGAGCTAGGCTTTTTTTTTTTTTTTTTCATGATCCCATTAGCTCTGTAATGTGATCTTTGGTACATAATAATAGTTCTGTACCGTTTGATAGAGGAAGCGATACTAATGCTCCTAACTGCTAATTCTAAGGAAATTTAGGTATGACCCACTGAAATTTAGGTCAGCCTGAAGAAAATATATTAAAGAAGAATTACAGCTGATTATTGAAAAGCATAAATGCTAGTAAATATGTTTTTTTCTTATATGAAATTTATTGTCAAATTAGTTTCCATACAACACCCAGTGCTCATCCCAAAAGATACCCTCTTCAATGCCCATCTAAATGTGTTTTTATGTCTCTTTTAAAAACATGAATGTTTTCCTGAAATCAGCATGTTATTGGTTTAAAATACTGGCTCAAAAGAATATGTGTCAATTACCCAGTATCTGTCACTATGCATAACAGAGAGTCTTCACTCAAGAAATAGTTGTTGAATGAATGGCAAGATGGCTAATTCCATTTTTATTAGACATCAACTTTTATTACAACTTTTAGTACAACTTTTATTTCTAGAACATTCCTTATTTGCGGAATTGGAATTTATTTCTCTGGACTTTGACAATGGCTTTATATTTACTCCTTTGGGTTATATTGAGTATATTGTATTTGCTGGATTTTCATCTTTTCCTGTCCCACTACTAAAATAAATGGTAAGAGTTTGTCAAAGCATAAGATACATGTCACTGGCCACGCTTGTAATTAGGCATAAGTCTTTGTGCATGCTATTTTTTTAAGTTTTGTTTTGTTTTTTTACAACAATTAGCCTGTCTGATATAGTCTTATCTTTCCAACTATAATCATCATTCTTTAGAACTTCCTTATGCACATTGTTCAGCATCCTCATTACTGTCTCCCAAATCGATCCTGGTTTGTCTACAACCTTCATACTCTGTCAACTAAGAACTGAACACCATTTTCAACATTTATCAATGTCAAGAAAACCAGGATTACCATTGCCTTTCTTATTAATACTGGTTTTCTGCCAATACAACTTAACTACATGCTGGTTTATATTAATACCAAAGTCTTTTCCATGATGCACAGGTAGATCACATCTCTATAACATCATGTTTGGTTTTTTTTTTTTTTTTTAAGTTTAGTTATTTTGAAAGAGAGAGAGTGTGTGCACATGCACATGTGAGTGGGAGAGGGGCAGAGAGAGAGGGGGAAACAGAATCCCAAGTAGGCTTTGCTGAGCACAGAGCCTGACATGGGTCTCAATCTCACAACCACGAGATCATGACCTAAACTGAAATCAAAAGTCGACGCTCAATCTACTGAGCCACCCCGGTGCCCCTACCATGGATTTTTCGAAATTTAAATCAAGATCTACTTTTACTCTTCATTGAAGTTCATCTTCTTAGACTTAGCCTGCATGAGGGAACATTTTGGATTCTGGATATGCCAACCGATTAATTATTTTTGCTTCTACCTTTATGTCATCTACAACAAACCAGCCTCATGACTTTGTCACATGTTCCATTCATGCATGTGTCTAATTCAACAGAGTCAGGAGAGAGCAGTGATACTCACTGCTAGAAACCACGTTCCAATGGGTCTACAAAAACATCTCTGAGGTCTTATCAGATACCTTTAAAAAATTCATGCAGTCATCCCGTTTCAGGCCTAAGTAAAAGGAAACAAGATTGTCATGACCTGATTCAATGCACATGATTTGTAGTGACTCTTCATGACCAACTTTTCCTCTCCCAAGAGCCAACAAGCCATCCTGTTAATATCTACTCTAGAAATTTGCTGGAACTAAACATCAGGCAAGATGATGGATGACAGAATCTACTTTGCATTCTTTTTATAAATTCTGTGATGCATATGTGCATCTCAGGTTTTGTGGCCTGTCCATAGACCCTCAGAACCTAGGTTGCAGGTGAATGAGCTCTTGCCATACAGTACGGTGTGATTTTCCGGGCTTGGAGTTTGGATCCTCCTGGCTTCAAGTCCTCTACTAAAACCAAAGGCTTTACTTTCCCTTTTTCAAGGTTTGCTTTACACTTGTTAGGCCTAGATCATTGATGTTGAGAAGACACAGACAATAGGAGATGCCAACTTTTATATCCATCAATATTTTTCCTCCACCCTAGCTATGGCTTCCTTGACACTTTTTTTTTTCTCCACACATAAATTAAAACTATCAATACAAGTAAGAAGAAGTACCTCCAAACAATTCATGTTGGACAGTGTGCAATGGGTATAATAGAGAAAATAGAAACACAGAATAGAGAAATCGCTTTGATCACAGCACCTCCACAAATGTGCTTTTTGAGCTGGTCTTTGCAAATGAGTAGGATTTTGACTAGAAGCATTGAGAGTGACTCTAAGTGCAAAAAGTGACAGAAGCAAAATCATAAACGAGCAAGTGCTTAAATATTTAAGACATGGCAAGGACACTATTAGCTTACCTAGTAGAGAAGAGTTGGATTAACAAGGGCCTTATAGTTTGCTCCTCATTTGAAATCATCTGATAAGGAAGGTGTGGATGTTTCCAGTTGTGATATGAGTGACGTTTTTTAAAGATGTTCTTTGTAAGTAATCTCTACACCCAACGCGGGGCTTGAACTCACAACCCAAAGATCAAGAGTCACACGCTCTGCCAACCCAGCCAGCCAGGTGCCCCTGATAGGAGTGAATTTGTAAACTTAACCTGAAGCAGAGAAAGATTGCAGTGAGAAAAATCAGGAGATTTTACAGTAACCCATGCCACTCGAACAAAGACTGCAATAAATAGAAGGTATAGAAACAGTCCATACAGTAAAGGTGGGGGGGAAAATGAAGGTGGATTTCATATTAATTAAACTTTTAAAGTATACATATATTGTATTAAAATTACTTGAGTTACCTGCTCCCCCTTCCCCCCCCAAATTAGCACTCTTTCCCCAAGTGTGAACTGCCTAGAGCTGACCGTACTCAGGATTTTTTCGGGGGGATTTCATACACAGCTTTAAATAACATCGGCCCCCCCAAAAGAAAGAAATAACGTCAACTCACGCTGTGAAAAGTTACTTTCTTTCTGATTCTCTTTCAATGCTCCTGATTACACCAAGGATAAAGTCTCAGCTTACAGTCCGTTTGGCCTTAACCACCTGCCTAGCATTGGCCAGTCTCCCCTTCTCACAAAGAGAGTGCGGGTTTGGGCTTAAACTTTGGTAGGCAACATTTGGTCAGTAGAATCAGTAGCACGGATAGAATTTGGTAGGTAGAATTGAATAGCAGCACGTACTTAATTTTGTCCTTATATTTTCAAATTGCTTTTCATTATTCTGTTTTTGACAACTGATACTCCATTTCACTTATGGTCAAGGCATACGGTTTTACTTGAAAATAAAATTTTATGGAAAAAAAAAATAAAGACACTGACTCAAAGGATGTTAAGGGTATACTAGCAAGTGATACAGCAGTTTGGCAAAAATCAAGTTGCCGATCCATAGGTAAGTAGCATTCAATCAACATTGCTGGAGTGGAGATCTAATTGGAATTGCATGAACTTTACATGTTTTTTGTTTTTTTTTTTAATGTTTATTTATTTTTGAGAGAGAGAGACAGCGTGAGCGAGGGAGGGGCAGAGAGAGAGGGAGACACAGAATGCCAAGCAGGCTCCAGACTCTGAGCTGTCATCACAGAACCCGACGCGGGGATCGAACTCGGGAACTGTGAGGTCATGACCGGGGCCGAACTTGGATGCCTAACTGACCGAGCCACCCAGGCGCCCCAAAACTTTACATGTTTTAAAGATTTGTTTTGTCCCCTCCATGGATTTACCACTGATTGAAATCATGTGCTGTGTCCCTGAGAGCTTGCCTGGTGGCCCGTGGATGATGGATCGGTGACTGCTGCTCTTCAGGAGGGGGGAGGGGAGCAAGGGAAGCCTGTTCTTAGAGCATCAAGTCACGACTTTGACTACTAGAGACTTGCTGTTTCCCTAGGGCAGCTGTCCCCGATGTAGAGGCAAGACAGATTCTATCTCATGACAACGAAGTTCTTTCTAAAGACAACAGGAAGCCCCATTTCTCAGTTCTCTTCCAAAGTGACTCTAATATACCTGCTGACCTCTTTTCTAAAATTAGTTTCATGGAAGGCGTGATTGATTTCAAGCACTTTATAGATTTAATTTAACGTTCATTCCCTCTTGTCTTATTGCCCAGCTTGAGTAGAGATGATCATCCGGATGATTAGAGAAAGAAAGCAAAGCCCTGACGGCTACTTTGGGGGCCGAATGCAGAACTCTCTTCTCCCTGAGTTGGAAGCTGGGCCCCACAGAGGTATGGATTGCTGATGGATAGACCCTAATGGCTCTTTTAACGCAAACAATTGATTCTGGAGGCAGGAAGCTGCCGGAAGGGGCTGCTCTGAAACTCTGATCAGCACACTAGGCATTCATGGTTTTCACTTAGGAAAATAAATGCTCTCCAGACTTTTAAGCCAGGCCTGTGGCTTTATGCTTAGAGCCCATATTCTTGAATCAGAAAGACGCATGCAAACATGGCTCTCCCATATATTAATACTAGCTGTGTAGCCCTGAGAAAGTTGTTTAACCTCTCTGAGCTTCAGGTTTCTCAGCTTTAAAATAGGGATGCATTCGTTTCCTAGGGGTACCATAGCAAATTAACACAAACTATGTGGCTTACCGCAGAAATTTATTCTTTCACACACTGGAAGACTTGAATCAAGTAGGTAACAAGTCGGTGCTCCTTCTGAAGATTTTAGGGGTGAATCCTTCCTTGCCTCTGCCGGTTTCCAGTAGCTCCCTGGAGCCAATTCCTTGGCTTGCGACTGCGTCATCACAATCTCCGACCCATTCTCAGGTGGCCCCTCTTCTCTGCGTGTCCTCCACCCTCCTTTTATGAGGACGCTTGCCTTTGGATTTAGAGTCCACCCCGATAATCCAAAATGATCTCATCTTAAAATCCTTAACTTCATTCCATCTGCAAAGACTCTTCCCAAATAAAGTCACCTTCACCAGTTCCATGGATGAGGATGTGGACACGTCCCTTTGAGGGGCTACCATTTAACCCACTACAAGGGATAAGATGACACTCACATCACAGATGAAATGAGAAAATGCTGAGCATACAGGTCATGCTCAAGAAATGTTAGTCCTCATCACTTTTATGATTATTAAATAGCTCCTTGGTTTTGTTATTATAATATTTGCTTTTGGTAGACCTGACTGAACTTAACAGTGGCTTCTATTATCATTAGACCTGAAGCAACAGTATAAGTGAGACTTCCGTGGCCTTTGAGCAGTTCATGCAACACAACACGGTTTCTCTCCCCCAAGTGGCTTGGGAATCACTGACCTTATTTTATCAGAATAAGTGCATATTACAGAATTTTAAAGGGATGATATTTTTTGTAGTTTCATAGACAACGAAGGCCATTAGGGATGAAAGATGCTAATGATATACCAACAACTCCGGTCCATAAAATTTGGAAAAAGGACTCTTACTAGAGAAAACCTTCCCTGGAAACTAACAGCTATGAAAATGTTTTTCTCTGCTTTAGACGTGCCATTCTTGAATGAAATGCTTATTTGATTCAACCCGAAGTCAACAACATCAGTGAAGCATAATTTCAGGACTGTGGGTCTTTTCTCTGATTGTACTTGAGAAAGTTGCACTGCCCAGGGGGTAGTTCTGTTCCTACGATCCGTATCCTGGTGAATCGGTAAAATAAAGGCCTGCTACCTTCCACCAGGGGGAATTCAAACCCTCCTGAGGTGGTAGGTGTGCCGCAAACTCTAACTCAAGCCTGTAACCTTCTGAAATTCCTTTCCGTTCTTAGAGATGGCACTTAACCATTTTCTCTAATTTTTCGTTCTCACTTGTCCACACCAGGGCAGGCCACACTGATACGGTTCATACCACTTATGTGGTGTGCACTGAGCATCTAACGATACCACAGGCCCATTCTGGGAGGGGTGCGTAATGAGATTTCATCTACTGTTTCTTTCCTTTGAGACTGGCTCGTCTGGCTATTCACGTACTGTGGTAACTAGTCACTAAAACACTTCCTGTATCCCATTATACTCGTAAGTTAAAGAAACCTGAATGGTAGACAGATCTCAGCCTTTAAGGCCAAAGAAATGAATGGAAATAATTCTCTTTATTGTCTGTCATCTAAGAAGAAGCAGGTTTACTTCGTGTGAACTCGCTGATAAAGACTCATACGGTTGTTATTGTAGGTCTTGGTCTGTGCTTCCTCTTATTCACTGTGCCGTTCAGGAACAAAAACTTGGATACATGATGCGATGATTGAATAACACCGAGGATGACGGTTTGGTTGCTTTTATAAAACAATCTGGCAAAGACGATGAATGAGGGTTCGCACTTGAGGCCTCTTTTCACAGTGGACACCAGGGGGCGACACTTACGCAGGCATATCTCAGAGACCATGTGGGTTTGGTTCCAGACCCCTGCAGTAAAGTGAATACGGCAGTAAAGCAAGTCGAATGAATATTTTGGTCTCCAGTGCATATAAAAGTTATGCTTACACTAAACTGTAGTCAATTAAGAACACAATAGCATTGTGTATTAAAAAAAAAAACACAATGTATATACCTTATGTAAAAAAAAAACCTAACTGCTAAAAAATGCTAACCATCATCCAAGCTTCCAGCAGGCTGTCAATCACTTGATCGCAGATCAACATAACAAATACAATAATGAAAAAGTTTGGAATATCGCAACAATTACCAGAATGTGACACAGAGACGGGAACAAATGCTGTTGGAAAAATGGCACCAGTTGACTTGCTCAATGCAAGGTTGCTACAAACCTTCAGTTTGTAAACAAAACAAAACAAAACACTATCTGCGAAGTGCAATAAAACAAGGTACCTGTATTTAGAGATTTCAACATTTAGCAGAGAAGTGACATCTGCCTCCAGATGTGGCCTCCAGAAGTGGGATGCCTTCATGAGGGACATTGGTTTTTATGTTCGAAACACTTTTCCTCACTTTACCTCCCAAGTGCCGTTTATTCATCCTTCACGACACAACTCAAAGACTTCAGCCTCTGAGGAACCATAACTAACTTCCCTGGCCAAGTTAACTGCCTCTGTCTGTCCTGCCATTGACTTTGAATACAACTGTGTTGTAGAAACCCTATTGTCTACTGTTGCAAGCCTCTGTAAGCCCCACCCATGACTTGCCAAAGCGTCTGGCATCTACTTATTGCTTCCTTCATACTTGTTGGTAAATACACATCACTGTGAGAGACTGCTGAGTCAATTACAGTCAATTACCATTATTTCCCCTCTTACTTCCACAATCCCTGTAAAGCCAATAACTTTAAAATACTGATAAGATATCACTGCCTGTAATATTACTTGGCTGCCCACTGTTGACCCGAAACATCTTTTTGGTAGGTTAACTCCTTCAATGCCAAAGTAACACAACAATTTCTAGTGATCGATCTTCTTTCCAGTAATAGCCACAGCCCTGCGTTGGCATCTTTTTTTTATTTTCCGGAGGAAAGACACGGAAGCCATGGGTGTCTCATGGCGTCTCCATTCGCAATCCCTTCGTCCTTCCCTACTGTTGGCAAAGACGCCCTCAAGGCCTTGGGAACGTGTTGAAATTCTGTTGGCCTCCTGGGGGGATTAGCGTTCTTCCTTGCCACGAGGTGTGTACAGGAAGTCCTTAATACGGTGTAAAAGTGAACAGGTTCTAAAAAAAAAAAAAAAATAAGTCACTTAAAAGAAAGTACACAGGGGAGGAGAAGAGGGAGAGTCATTGATCAGTGGGTATAGTTTCAGTTCTGCAAGATGAGTAACTTCTAGCCATGCACTGAACAACATCGTGCCTACAGACCATACCGCGAGGTACATTTAAAAATCTATTTAAAGAGTAGATCTCATGTTAAGGGTCTTACCGTACAATAAAGAAAAAGAAGAAAGAGAGAGGGGAGAAGATGTGGACTGTTTCTTCCTCTGTTTTAAATCACTTACGGTTTGATCCTCCACACGCGGAAAGCACAATTCCATTAATGACTGTAATGAACAGAGTACGTATCTCCAGACACTAGGAGCTCCTCAGAGGTCATGATTTTTTCCTTGTGTTTTTAGAAACCAGCCACACAGACCATTAGAAAGCACAGCAACCATGCATGAAAAGCTAATCATTGTGTGTGTGTGTGTGTGTGTGTGCGCGCGCGTGCATGTGTGCGCGTGTGACCTGAGTGATCCCAGTGCTTTATTACAAATGATAGGACATAACTTTTGTGGCTTCAGGAAACTCACCACGCTGAAGCCACCCTGAGGAAGGTTTTCACAAAAAATTTCATACCATGAATGAAATGCCAAGAGCAACACGTTTGTAAGAGAACAAAATACATCGAGAGACTTAGGCCATCTCTGTTCCTTACAAAACCCGTGTCAGAGGGCTGACTGGTGACCCTTTGGTGGAGTGAGTTCAGTGAAGCAAGTGCCAGCAGTAGATTGCCCCGGGTCAAGAGCAAATGGGAGAAGAGGAAGGAGAGAAATAAGGTCTTTAGATGATTCTTTCCAGTTGTTTGCCTGGAAGGGAAGGCGAGAGAGAGTGCTGTAGCCATAGAGATTCCAGGGCTGAGGGAGGTTTTATTCTTGTTTGTTTATTTAATACGCGGGAGAAGCTTTTATGCTGCTGAGGAGAAGGAGCCAGGGGAGGGGAGAGGAACCATCCAGAAAGCAAGAGCCTGGAAGCGGCGATCTGATGAAGGGGAAGCTCCCCTTTGCCTCTGACACCAGAGGGGGTGAGGAGGATGTTGAGTAAATATTTAAAAAGGACAATAATACAAATAACACCAAGGTGCTAAGCCAAGAAAAGCCAGATGCTTCTGAATCACTTTAGTAAGTTGGTTTGCTACTTATTCATTCATTTTTATTCATCCGCTCATGCTGACTCAGACACACAGTAAAAGAGGCACATGTTAAGAAAATACATGGAAAACTGACAGTCGGCAGAACTCTAACCTACATAGATTGCCACTGGGGAGGTGGGGGCATCTCTATCTGGCTCTTGGATACCCTGAGATGGAAAGCGGCGAGAAGTAGCATCGGGCAGGCTGTGGGGGTGACGAGAGGAATTGCAACAGGGGAGTGTGTTCATGAGTCCCCGGGAGTTCTGAGGGTGCGGAACTTCACAGCTTTTGGAATCCGCATTGGGGAAAACACAGACAGGAGACAGCTGGAGCGACATGTGCTTGTTTACAGAATGTTGACCATGTCCCATGTGCACGCTCACATCCTGCTCACCCTTCTGGAGTCCCTTTGGGTTCTTCGCTCTCTTTTGGACGCCCGTCTTCCCTCTGGGAATCTGTCTTCCTATCTAATCCTCCCTGTAGCTATGGACTACATGGCACGTCTACAAATGACTCTCTTTCCAGCTTCCCCTCGGTCCTCCTTGGCTTGCTGGAAGCTCTGGGCTTCAAGTCTTAGGCTCACCGTTCCTGAGAGCAGCCGCCTCTGGCATCAGGCACTGGGTCGCATGGAAAATCCCAACACAGGCTGCTCTCTGACCCCGTCCTCCATCAGCAGGTGCGTGTGACCTGTGCTCGTGCTTGCATTCCCGTTGCACATGGGCGGTAATGTAATGAAAAAGGAGGCAGCAGAGATAAATGGTGCAGCAATTAAAAGCACTAGGACCGTTGCAAGGCAGAGCTGATTCAGAAACAAAGCCCAAAGGCGATGTTGGATTAGTGGGGAGCAAAATATCTAGAAGGAAGTGTGGACCTAGGCATTTGGGGGATGGAGGAGATTTGGAAGCTAGAGGTGAGGTTTTAGGGACCCCAGCTATAGGGCAGACCAAGTTCATGGGTGGTCATATGAACACTGAGGTGGAACTCCCCTTCCCTTCCCTCCCTTCCCTTCCCCTCCCCTCCCCTGCCATCCACTTCCCTTCCCTCCCCTCCCTTCCCCTCCTTTCCCCTTCCCTCCCCTTCCCTCCCTTTCTCTTCTCTTCCTTCCCTTTCCCCCCAGATCCGTAGTCGGTGTGGCCAGTGAAGCTTCAGATCCCATTTTGTCCCTCGCTCCAGCTTCTCTCCAGGAGTGCATGCTGATCTTAATCTGCTTCTGCCTGCTGCACCCCATCCGTGCTGGAAAGTCGCCTCCATACCTCCCCTGATGTCTGGGGCCTGCAACCCCTCCCATCCTGAAATGAAATGCAAGCCAACCGACCTCCGTGCAGAGCCAACTTTGAAAGCTGCTCAGTGCTGCTTATTTTTGTGTTGTTCACATTGGATCCCTTGACTCTCAGCCCCACTCACACTGCTAACTGACACCCTGGATGCCCAACCCTTGAGTAATTAATTTCGCATGGCTTGGCTTCTTTGAGTTTCACGTTAGAAAATATTTCTATACGTTAGAAAATATTACCCAAATGACCATGTACCCCATTTTGTCTGTGCGTGGCCCCTGTTTATGACCGTAGTCTTAGCATAATTAGTAGTAACACCCCCTTTCACTTTCAAAGGACCCTGATTTGGACAGTGGGTTATATGATCACCCTAACTATTGCTACACTTTCTTTCCTCAGTTTATACAAAAGACACGGAGAAGTTAGATCCCTTCTCCATTGTCACACGGCTGATGCATGGCTGAGCCAGGACTGGGACACAGGTGTCAAACGCTGCTTTGCCAGCATGTAAATCGCTGTGTCTGGATTCATGTTTACTAGTCCCTTGGAAGTTTTAATGGACGCCTGACCTTTAAGGATTCATTTCTACTACTAATTTAGTTCTGATATTTCTGATGTATTTCAGTAGCTTATCCTCTCTCACCCCTTCCCCACCCCCAGTGGCCATCAGGTCCTACGGTGCCTGATTGGAGACCAGACAGAGGGTGAACTTTCACCACATGGGGCTGTAATAGAGAGGGAGGTGAGGTGCTGGCTTAAGTGGATGGGAGACATAAGAGAAATTGATTTTTAGAAATGGAAGATGTGGGGCGCCTGGGTGGCGCAGTCGGTTAAGCGTCCGACTTCAGCCAGGTCACGATCTTGCGGTCTGTGAGTTCGAGCCCTGCGTCAGGCTCTGGGCTGATGGCTCGGAGCCTGGAGCCTGTTTCAGATTCTGTGTCTCCCTCTCTCTCTGCCCCTCCCCCATTCATGCTCTGTCTCTCTCTGTCCCAAAAATAAATAAAAAACGTTGAAAAAAAAAATTTTTAAAAAAAAAATAAATAAACGTTAAAAAAATTTTAAAAAAATAGAAATGGAAGATGTGGGCAGTTAGGTGCAAAAGACTTGCACAGGATTTTTATTAAAAAAAAAAAATAGTTAAGCCAAGTCATGGCCTACCCCTCTTACTTTGGACAACCTACCAGTTGATTCAAATTATCCCGCAATCGATTCCAGCAAAGCAAATGGTATTGATTATGCAACTGGCTGAAATGCCTCGGACCAACTATGCCAGGTACAAGTCTATCTAGTATATCAACAGACTTGGTTGTTGTAAAAATTGAGGTTGGGAGAATCAATAGTGTCCTTTTCGTGCTAAAGCAAGTTTAGGGCCAAGAGTGTCAGCAACACGTGTTTTAAAACCTTCAAGCTGATGCAACACCTTGTTCTCAAAAAAAAAAAACAAAAACAAAAACAAAAAAAAAAAACTAACAAGAAAACCAAACAACGCAAAAAAGTCCGAAATGTAGCCATGGTTACTTTTCACATCTCGAAAACAGGGATTCTACGGACATTCACGGTGAGCCGCGCTTTCTTCATCAATGTATCAATATGCATGTCCTCTCATAACTAAAAGTAGCATGAAACCACTCCCCCCTGATTGCACACCGTGTTGTCCAGAGTTTGTCGAAAGTGTGCAGATCAGTCTTTAAATAGAAATAGGTAGTAATCTGAAGCCATGGCTGTATATCCATGCCAGGTGATCTCGCCTTGTAGCAGCATTCCAAAACAGCAGTTGACATAGGAGATGTGCGCCTTTTTAAAAGTTTGTATTGCAATTCCAGTCGGTTAACACACAGCGTCTTATTAGTTTCGGGTGTACAATGTAGTGATTCAACACTTCTGTATAACACCCAAGGTTCATCACAACAAGTGCCTGTCTTATTCCCCATCCCCCCACCTACCTCCCTTCTGGTTAACTATCAGTTTGTTCTCCATGGTTAAGAGTCTGTCTGGGTTTTATCATCATTAGCTCCTACAAAGGCAGCCGTAATATAAATTGATGAGCACTTCTTTTAAAAATAAATTCTATAGTGGCGCCTGGATGGCTCAGTCGGTTAAGCATCTGACTCTTGGTTTTGGCTCACGTCTTGATCTCGCAGTTCCTTGGATTGAGCCCCACGTCGAGCTCTGTGCTGACCATGCAGAGCTTGCTTGGGATTCTCTTTCTGCCCCTCTCCTGCTCACGCGTGTGCACGGGCTCTCTCTCTCTCTTTCGAAATCAATAAACTTTAATAAGTAAATAAGTAAATTTTATATAGTAAATGAATTATAAAGTGATCTGAAATGTCAGTATCCTTATTCACAGATTACAGTAGTAATCATTTGTACTTTAAAAGCCAAAGTATGTTCATAGGAAATAGCTTCTTTTCATCCCTCTGTTGAGTAGGAATTAGACCTTTATTTATTTTTTAAATTTAATTTAATTTAATTTATGTTTAATTTACATCCAAGTTAGTTAGCATCTAGTGCAACAATGATTTCAGGGGTAGATTCCTTAATGCCCCTTACCCATTTAGCCCATCCCCCCCTCCCACAGTCCCTCCAGGAACCCTCTGTTTGTTCTCCATATTTAAGAATTAGACCTTTATTAAGATTACACTAAGGGGCGCCTGGGTGGCTTAGTTGGTTAAGCATCTGACTTTTGATTTTGGCTCAGGGCACGATCCCAGGATTGTGGGATTGAGCCCCACGTCTGGCTCCACGCTGAGTGTGGAATCTGCTTAAGATTTTCTCTCTCCCTCGCCCTCTGTTCCTCCCCCACTCTCTGTCTCTCAAAAAACAAAACAAAAGGGGCGCCTGGGTGGCGCAGTCGGTTAAGCGTCGACTTCAGCCAGGTGGCGATCTCGCGGTCCGTGAGTTCGAGCCCCGCGTCAGGCTCTGGGCTGATGGCTCGGAGCCTGGAGCCTGTTTCCGATTCTGTGTCTCCCTCTCTCTCTGCCCCTCCCCCGTTCATGCTCTGTCTCTCTCTGTCCCAAAA
This sequence comes from Panthera uncia, assembly GCF_023721935.1. Classification (NCBI taxonomy): domain Eukaryota; kingdom Metazoa; phylum Chordata; class Mammalia; order Carnivora; family Felidae; genus Panthera; species Panthera uncia. Next base: position 13,536,024 of record NW_026057584.1, read on the forward strand.
ATAAATAAAAAACGTTGAAAAAAAAAAAATAAAAAAAAAACAAAACAAAACAAAACAAAAGCCCACCTGATCACACCAATATTTCTAAGTATCTAAGGGCACATGAAGTTGAATTTGGGAAATTTCATGTACGGCCAGGTTTAAGAACTTATCAAAGGAGAGGCAATACCAACACGATGGCTGGGATCTCAGCCTATGTAATCCTGCAGCCCTGAGAAAAATCTCCATGCAGGAGCAGCTTTGCGACCAGAAGCTCAGCCCAGTAGCTGGGCTACTTCCTGCTCCGGGTAAGGAACCAGTCTAGACTGGCAGGAAGCCGGCCACAGGCTGATGGGACATTAGTAGCCTGTCCTTTGGTGAAGGGCAGGGCTCGGGTGTCCTTGTTGTGTGGGAGTCAGAGTGGGGTAAGGGGAGGGAGGGTTATGTTCTGTAGTCAGAATTCAGTTCCTTTCCTCAAGAAATATGAGTTCCCCTCCTGTCCCTTTCTGCTCTTAAATAGAAAACAGGATGACAATACTTTGCCTAAAGGGTAAACATGAACATCCTGTATTCTGTCTCACATTCTTCTGTTCTAAAATGCTGGGAGCTCAGAGATTTCTTTTTCTAAAGGAGGTTTTCTGTCTTTCCATAACTGCTAATGCCACCCAACAGTGAAAGGGATATTTGGCTCTCTTGGTATATAATCGTCAACTATGGAAGTCCCTGCGTTGAGCTTATCAACAATAGAGCTTTTCTATTTATTGGGGCCTTCCTATTTCCCCAGGAAGAGTGTTCAGTGTTTTGTTCATATTATTTCATTTATCCCACCATTGTGTAAGGTAGAAATAAATTCCTATCATCTGCTTTCACTGAAAAGGAAACAAAGCCCAAAAGGTCATTTGCTGGGGTGCCTGAGTGGCTCTGACTTTGGCTCAGGTCATGATCTCGTGGTATGTGAGTTCAAGCCCCACGTCGGGCTCTGTGCTGACAGCTCAGAGCCCGGAGCCTGCTTTGAATTCTGCGTCTTCTCTCTCTGCCCCTCGCCTACTCGCACTCTGTCTCTCTCTCTCTCTCAAAAGTAAATAAACATTAGAAAAAAATTAAAAAAAAAAAAAGGTCATTTGCTCTGGGTCACAAATCCAGGTAATGGCAAATTCGGGTCTGTGGCACAGCAGAATGATCATACCTGCGAAGAAATACCAAAGGACCCTGTTGTTACCTTCCCATCAATCTGCTCCTGCTCCAGAAAGCCTTGCTTTGTACCCAGTAGAGCTCACTGGAGTGACGATTCTGTCAATTGGCTGGATCAGGGCAGGGAGCCTACAGGTTAAAGTCCTCCTGGCTTCTTTGGCAATGACTTGATCTCCAAGGAAAGGAAATGCATTTGGCTGAACTTCCTTCTACTGCCTCATTTCTAATATTTTTCTTTGTCCTTCTAGCTCTTCAGAGCACTCCTACCTCTTTTTCAGCACTGCTTAGGATGTCCAGTATAGCCTTTTAAAAAACACTGGTCAGGGGGAATGTGGTATATATCAGCAACAAGTCTTCCTGTCTCCCCCTCCATTCCGAAGTCTGGACATCAGTTATTCTTCTCTCGGAATCTTGTGGGTAGATAAAGCTGTTGGACCCTAGACCTAGAAGGAGCCTGGGATCGTCCGTTCTAACTCTCTAATTTTATGGACAGGTACACTCAGATCCACAGTGAGAAAGGTGATCAGATTTGCCTGGAGTCACAATTAGCATCAGAGCGCCAACTCCAGCCACTGCCTCCCCCTCTCCCCCCAAATGGGGCTGGAATGTGGATTATAAGAGTCCTCTTGCTGAACCACAGTGCCTTGTTCATCTGTCGGGAGCAGAGACGGGAGATAAGAGGAACGCAAACTTTAAGAATCCACATCCTGCAGTTTAGGGTTTAAATAAAAGCTGAACATTATCTTATCAAGTTAATCCTTTGACTATAGCCCTGCTCCTCCTACTCCTGCTGGGTTTAAACCTTGCTTTGTCCTCCTTTGTTTCAAAACTCTGAGCTGGGTGCTTTGTAGCGACCCTAAAATGATATGTTGGGCCATTCCCTGGGGTCCTGGCAAAGATTGTAGAATTGAGATTCGCTCAGGTTGACAGAGCCCTTTTCATCCTTCCAACTGACTTGGGAGGCACGTTTGCAAATGACTTAAAACACTGCCATTTTCATGTTTGGAGAACAGTTCGTGATTATTGTAAACTAGATTTAACTTGGAATGCTTAGGGTGTGGGTGGCTAATTCCTGCCACAATTCAAAGGGGAAAAAAATGAGCATAGAAAATAAAATAGAACAAGTACTGAATGTACAGTTAATGGCTCATTTATTCAGCCTCAGCTGAGACTATTTTTCATACAGTTAACTTTTGAAGGGAACTTAGTTTACCCCGTTTAATCAGAAACTTGTAAAAATGGAAAGTGGTCAATAGAAGGGTCCCTGAAATATTTCACAGGTTCCTCTTCTGTCTGAAATGGTGGCCACTGGACATAATTTGATGTTTCCTTGAGGCACCAGCACCATGCCTGTGATCGCTCATCATTGTCTGAGTGTGAACACCGTGCAATTTACATCCTTTATGGTATTATGGCCCCCAACATGGTTTGCTCCAGATATTGTGGACATTGGTTTCTTCTCTTTCGTTTTGTCAGACTGTCTTTCATGAGTCCCTCCCTTCCTTTTGTGGGGGGCTCATACCTTCAAGTTAATCTGGCCCAACCATCAACCCAAGACTCCTTGGCTGATAAAAAAGAGCCAATAAGGGGCGCCTGGGTGGCTCAGTCAGTTAAGCGTCCGACTTCGGCTTAGGTCACGATCTCACGGTTCGTGGGTTCGAGTCCCGTGTCGGGCTCTGTGCTGACAGCTCAGAGCTTGGAGCCTGCTTCGGATTCTGTGTCTCCCTCTCTCTCTCTCTCTCTGCCCCTCCCCTACTCATGCTCTGTCTCTGTCTCTCAAAAATAAATAAACATTAAAAAAAATAAATAAATAAAAAGAAGAGCCAATGATACTTCCTGTCTCACCTCTCTCTTGACCTTGCCATTTCATTCTAGCACCAAGGCTCTCTTCTCTGTTTGAGTTACTTTGTTTACATGTGACTGTGTTAACCTTAAGCCTTGATTTGTGGGACTGTTACTTACCCTCTTTGGCACTTTCTTAGAATAACAATGATAATGAACATAATAGTTGTATCAGTAATAGTGACAAAAGAATGATGAAATACCATTTATGCCGGTATTTTATACATAGTGTCTTTTGTTACAATAACTTTGCAGAAGAGGTCATCTTACTCCCATTGTACAGCTGAGAAGACAAAGGCTCAGACAATTCAGACTCCATCCTCATAGCTCCAGAGCTCATGTTCTTTGCTCTGAATCACTTTCTAGAAACCAGACTAGAATAGCATGCCCTCATTCCTGTCCCGGATACAAGCCCCCCACCCCATCTGGTGACTGACACTTGGTGGGCCGATTTAAAGGCTGAGTCTATCACAGTCCTTTGGAGAAGTCAGACAGCTGTCTGTACTCCTGACTTCAGCAGGGGCATCCTTCCAGCTCTAAGTGGCTACTCCCTATTCCCACTGGGCCAGGGCAGGTCAGAATTATATTGCTTCTGGTCAAAGGCCACCGCAAGTTTTGTTCAGCAATCTCTCTAGAATCCTGCGTAACGTGGTTGTACGTGGTGAATGTATGAAGAGCCCTTCGCCAAGCTGCTCCCATAAGCATCGTGGATTAATGAATCGGGTGCATCTCTTTCTGGCTCTGCGAGTCTTTTCTTGTTGCTTCTCCGGAATTGGCTGTGACGAGAAAAGTTAAGGTTGTAAAATGAATGGCCTCTGAGTAAGTGAGGTATTATTCTATTATTTCAAAGCTGTTTACTCATGGGAGAGGACACAGAAGGGGTTATGGAAATTGTCTCAAGTTACCATGGGAGCTAACTTCAAAGCACAGAGGAGGCATACACAACACCCCCGTTCCTCCATCACCCAGAGAACATTGTGTGTCCCTGAGCAAGAAAACATCAAGAGATTTTTTTTTTAAATATGATTTGTAGAAAGCGGGGGGGGGGGGGGGGGGAAGCAAGCAACGTCTGTAAACCTTTTATTTTGTACTGATAACTGACATGTACTGAATACTCACCATGTGTCTCTTACTGTGCAAGCACTGCCACGGGCATTAGATCCTCATGAATACTCATCCATTCAACAGATGAGAAAACCGAGGCTTATCATTTTGCCTGAGGTCACAAAGGTAGTAAGTGGCTCAACAGGGATCTGAACTTGGCAGGCTGCTCCCTGAGCCTTTGCCTAACTGCTGCACTATTACGGCCTTCTATTGAAGATGAGAACGGTTTACTCTGACCCAAGAAGAGTTCAGTCAAACATAGAAGCCCGCAAAATGTCAGGTATGATATTAATGGGACATTGAAATTATGCACGCAGTCTGCAGAAAGCTGCTGATGGGGAAGCTACCTTAGCACCGAAGGATGATTTTCCGACGCATCCAAATGTACCCACGACAGAGCAATCTGCTTTGAGCAGCACCTGTGCCAAAGTTAGGAAAGTGAGGGTGAAGAAGGGCTTGGCAACAGCACCTGGGTTTTTAAAGTGGAAGAACCGTGCGCTTGTTTCCAAAGTGATTAATTGTACAATTCAATAAATGTCAGCAGGTGGGAAGGATGCCTATAAAGAGGAGGCCAGTATAACTAAGTGGAAATGAAGAGACAGACGCTGAAAGAAGAGAACCCTGCAAATCACGGATGTGGGAAAAACAGGTCATGAGTTACCACTGAAATAGACTTGGGCCCCAAGCTCTTGAGTAGAAAGAAGGAGCACCAGGAGAGCAGAGGTACAAGCGGATAAAGGGCAGCCAGGCTCAGGGAGAATCACATCCTTGGCTTGTGTTTTCCACTTTTTAGCTAAGAAAAGCACCGATTAACTCCCTACTGGCCATTTGAGTTCCTATATTTAATGGGACTTGCCCATCTGGAAATGATAGAAGTTAAGAGAGTCTCACTGACCCCTGCCCTGGAAAATGGTCAAATCCATGACCTGGTTTTCCTCAGTCTGGGTGGGGTACATCTGTACTTTAGTCTGGGGGGCGTGGGGAGGTCTCCTCCTTTGGGGTCATTTTCACTTGGGAACAATTGGTGAGCCTCTGGAAAATTTACAGAGAAGCCCAACAGGACTCGGACCTTGATGATGATGAGGAGGAGGAGGAGGAGGGGGGGGGAAGTGGGGGGAGTCGATTTTTATCACCTGTTGATTGATTCACTCCTTCCACGAGTCCCCGAGTTCCCATGTAAAGGGTGTGCTACAGCCTACGTAGCACATGGGGCTTTCTGTCCCCTGCCTTGGCCTCCGGGCTCTTTCCACGACTCTGCACAGATTACCCCTGGTGGTGGGGAAGGTGCAGCAGAGATGTGAAGCAGGCGTACTCCCACCAGCTTGTCAGTCACCCCCAATTCTCACGGCTAGCCCAGAACTGCGGCTTCTTGGTGCCACCACAGTGACGCCTCCACCCGGTCAGCCTCCAACGGACTCGAGAATGAGCCGCCACCGCCTTCCTCTTTGACATGTTCTGGCACAAAGGATATGCTGGGGTGATGGCTTCACTCTTGTTGGACCTAAAGTAGCATTTTCTGGGGGGACATCGCGATGCTAACCAGTACCTTCTGTCGCGTAAGGGCAGATGTTGTACCAAGACATTACAAAGGGACCCAGTCATTTTTCTGTATCCCAGCTATAGGCTCCTACGGCCAATTCGGATAGATGAGTCATTTCTGCCAATGAACACTATACACAGTAAATACATTTTAAAATTTTTATCAAATTCATTACATATAAAATGTTTCTCCCCCTCCCTCTCTTTCTCTCTCTCTGTAAAAAAAAAGGGAGGGGCGCCCGTGTGGCTCAGTAAGTTAAGCATCCCACTTGTGATTTGGGCTCAGGTCATGATCCCAAGATTGTGGGATCAAGCCCCGCATTGGGCTCTGCATTGAACATGGAGCCTGCTTGGAATTCTGTCTCTCTTCCTCTGTCCCTCTCCCCTGTTTAGCTCTCTCTCTCCTCTTAATCAAAAAAAAAAAAAAAAAAAAAAAAAAAAAAAAAAAGTTTTAAATCCCCATCAAAATGCAATGCAAAGTATCACCCCAAAGCAATCTTTTAAAACTGCTAGCTACTTTCTAAAAGTGTCATCCAAAGAAGCATCACGCATTTTCCTGTGAAAGACATAACGGTTCTTGAAGCGGATTTTCCAGGGTTGCCTCACTATACCCTGCTGTGTGCTAAAGATTTTTCTGTTTTTGTCCACCTTTGGAAGACACAAGTGTTACTGGGGGCAGATGTGACATTTGGATTGGTTAAAAGTTCAGACTCTGGAGCCAGACTGGCTAACTTCAAATTCTAGTTCTGCCACTCACTAGCTGTGAGTCGATGAGCAAGTCACTGAACTTCTCTGTGCCCCAGTTTCCTCAGCCGTAACATGGGGATGATCAGAGCCCTGCCTTGTAGAGTGAGGGGTAAATGAAACAATACACCTAAATATTATTTAGAACCCTGCCTGGCCCATAATAAATGCTATGGAAGGGCTTGCTTTATGATTAGTATCATTAGCGACATGATTATTACTCACTTCATGGTAGGCACCGGGCATAGAGTGAACCACGTAATAAGCACAGTCCGGTTCTTACGGACAGGGGAAGACGTCACATAAAAATTAAATCCGTCAGAATGTAAGCTCAGCTTGTGTGTTAGGAAAGCCTCCCCCGGGGTGCAGTGGTAAGGAGTGAGGTTCAGGGCTGTGAGGCAAGGCCGGCCCGGGGAGGGTTCTCCAAGGCAGTGGCACGTTTAAGCTGAGCCCGGAGGCCGAGAGGGAGAAGACCAAGCCTATGGGTCAGGCTCTGTATTGCTCCAGTAAGTGGAAGTGTAAAGGATTATCTTCATTTCACAGTGGATACCTGTGGAGGCCCAGAGAGGTTAAGCAGCTTGCTCAAAAGCACACAGCTTATACGGGGCAGAGCCTGGATGGCAGCAGAAGCCTGACTCCAAAGCTCATCGGGGGCCTTCCGGCGGCGCTCCGTTGGCTGCCTCTCCGACCGAGCTGCCTCCAGGATGACGGTTAGACTGGAAGCATGTCGCTCACTATGAACGCTGTCAGTTCTCTATAAATTAACCCAAATATGAAAAGAGATCGACTTCGGGGCACCTGGGGGCTCAGTTGGTTCATCTCAGGTCACGATCTCACAGTTTGTGAGTCTGAGCCCCACGTCGGGCTCCCTGCTGTGAGTGCAGAGCCCGCTTCGGATCCTCTGTCATCCTCTCTCTCTGCCCCCATCTCCCCGACATGCACGCTCTCTCCCTCCCTCTCTCAAAAATGAATACATATTTTTAAAAAAGGGGGGGGGGATCTGCTTCGTTTGGGTGGCCACAGTGCCCGACCTTCTGGCTCTGGGGGCAGGGGAGGAAGATCATTTAAGGTCCCCTGCTTCACTCCATCAGACAGACCACTGACGGATGAGCTTTTAGGTAACGGGGATACCAGTTGCATTCTTTATTTCAGGGTGTGTGGACCAGGCAGGCAGGCTGAAGGCAAGCCCACCTCCACCTGCCAAGGCCAATGTAATGAGGGTGTTTCTCAGAAGTGCTGACACCTATGCTGGGTGTTCTGGGAACATGTGCCTTCTCCAGAGGGCTGCGGTCCGGTGCTCCAGTGTTTTGTCTGGGCTGGGCATGGGCGGGACAGGGATTCACTACTCCTCACTCACATCCAGTGCCTACTTTCCTCCAGCTCAGAGCCCCTCTTGGGTTTTGCCGAGAACATTAGCCTCTCTTCCCGTGGCCTCCTTCTGCTGTGTAAATTGTTGCTAATCCTTCATCTTTGATTATTGATCAATATGATCCCATTCACTTTGAATCTTTCAGAAATACTTCCAGAAAACTCTCCTCTACTGAAAGTGTCCCCCTGTCCCCTGCCTTTTTCTCACTCTTGTAATCAATATCCTCCCTCTCATACTGCTTCGTTGACATTTCACTTGGATTTGGGGAAGAAGGGAAGGACACAAGCATACTTCATCCACCATCTTGAATTTGAAGTCAGGCCATCTGGACTCGAAATATGGCGGAAACCATGTTCTGCTGGCCTGGGCCAGGCAAGTCCAGTGAGAAGCAGGTTCCCAAGTGGCTTCTGAACCTTTGTGTCTGGATGCAGGCATAAAGGTGAAGTTAATATAACTCCTCGGGCGAGGAGTTGAGAATCTTTCTCTGGGGAGATGATGATTCATTGGTGGAATATGGTCGTTCTTGGCAAGGCCTTCTGTCAAAATCTCAACCATACATTTCTTTTCATAAGTGAGTTCTAGTCATGGCCCTGTTCGCCTCTTGAAATAGTGCCCAGCAAGTCGCAGCAGGTTAAACAGAAGGTGAGGTCGTGTCGGGGGCATCCAAGAAGCACGTAAGCATGTTCTTTGTTTCTCAATTAAAGCATTTTCATCTGAGCTTATGTTGGCTTTTATGAGATAACATGTCATGATCAGCAAGAGCTTTCAGTGAACTTGACACAGGAAGATGGCAGAAAACCTCACTCGTTCCAAGTAGATTTATCACTGAGCATGAGGAGACTCAGAGGCCTGGGGGCACATGTACAGGTCTTATGGGTGGAAAAGAACATGCACTTCACCTCCATAGTGCCGAAGCACAGTCCAATCCAACCTGGTCTGCATCTCGAGATACGTTTAGACATCCAACTCTTGCGTAATTTAACCAAGCTGGGAAAGTCCAGCACTTTCAATAAGCATCATTTAGTTAAGTTAAATATGGATTTTCCTTTCCCTTGGTAAAAAGATCCTTGGACGTTTTATTCCAATGGCAGAGACATCCACACCTAGAGTCAAATGATTCTTAGTCCAAAATATTTTAGAAAACAACACTAAAAATGAAATTCATTTGTCCGGACTTTTTAAAGAGATGTGAGCCTAGTGTTCAGGGATGTTTTGGAGATGTTTTTACTTCTGCGCCTTTGTTTTTTCTTCATTTTTTTTCTCTCTCTCTACACACACACACACACACACACACACACACACATACACACACACACTGTTCACTCTCCAAAACTCTTTACGTTTTCTTCCTACATTTGACTGTCAGGTATCCCTCACCTTCTCCATGATTGCGCCTTCCCTCTTCTTTCCGCTTCCTGTCTACACTAAGGCTACTTCTTATCTACACAACACGGCCATCCCTGCCTCGAAGCAAGAAGGTTTTTTACTATACCTGCATTTAAGATTTCATAAGTGCCGAGTGAATGAATACATACATAAAATAACATTATAGGGGCACTTGGGTGGCTCAGTTGGCTAAGTGTCTGACTTCAGCTCAGGTCATGATCCCACGGTTCGTGAGTTCAAGCCCTGCATCAGGCTCTGTGCTGACAGCTCAGAGCCTGGAGCCTGCTTCAAATTCTGTGTGTGTGTGTGTGTCTCTCTCTCTGCCCCTTCCCTAATCGCACTATGTCTGTCTGTCTGTCTCTCTCTCTCTCTCTCAACAATAAACATTAAAACTATTTATTAAAAAAATAACTCAGGGGGTGCCTGGGTGGCTCAGTTGGTTAAGCGTCCGACTTCAGCCAGGTCACGATCTCGCGGTCCGTGAGTTCGAGCCCCGCGTCGGGCTCTGGGCTGATG